>NC_135662.1:56648950-56741450 GCF_964188315.1 Podarcis muralis | reverse complement strand
CACTGCTGGTCAGAGATGTTACTATGGCTTTGTCAGCCCAGTCAGTCCAGGTGTGTCACCTCTCCCCTGCATTTCTCCCCTGGGGCATCTTTTCCCTTCCCACATTAGTAGGAGTTAGAAAAAGAAAAAAACAGGAAAAAACAGTATCTTACTCCTATTGTTGAAAGGAAAATTAAGCATGGATTGCTCCTTGGGGATTGCTCTGCTCCTCATTATGACCCTTGATAAAGTACTTGCCCTCACCAAAAGCCTCCTCCTGTTTAATTGATTTATAAGAACACACAGAAACTATTTTTAAGAAGGTGTTGCATTTCTCTTTAAGGTTTAACCATTAATTTATCCTTTACTTAAAAGTTACTCAATAAAGTTTCTGTCACTAAAATTATCTGTACAATATGCAATCTGAAACTAGTTTTTTAGTCATCAGTTGTATTTTACAGATTCAGACATGAGATATTTCTTTGGATTACTTTCAAAATAAGTATGACAATGATAGGAAAATGGGATAGTGACTGGAATTTAAATGAATATATTTTAAAAGACTATTTTAAACCCCTGCAATACTTTGTAGCACATTATCTTTCTCATCTTCCTGTCAGTGCAACAATAGCTCTCATGGCAGCCAAATGATTATACTATTAAACATATAAAGCTTACTTATTATTGATTCTTTACAATACTTTTACAACAATTATTATAGGATTTTGCTTTCGGGGGGGCAACATGGCAATTCATCTTCAAATACAATATTTTATTTCAGCTTGAACATGCAGAGGTGGTTTCACATGTGCATGCAAACTCCTTTTCTTCTAATTAAAGTAGATCAAGAGTAAACAATGTGGTGCCTTCCAGATGTTTATTATTATTTATTTTACAAGATAAAATGAAGATAAAATAAAAATACAGATTTTAAAAAGAATTAAAACCATTTCTACAACCTCTAAAATCAATAAAATAATTCCTACAACACACACACACACACATATGTATGTATGTATGTGAGACTCAAGGAATGCTCTCTTAAAAGCATCTTCAGTAGGTACCTAAACATCATGAGACAGCTAATTTCAGCTGATAATTAGTTCCCAAGGGATGAGCTGCAACACTAAAAGTCAACAATATTCTTGAAACTACTACTCGCAAACCTGATTAGGACTGGGGGCCTGATAATTGGAGGTTCCCCAGACTGGTTGGATGGGAGGTTGCTCTGGTTGCGGTAGCACTCCTTCTGAAAGAGTGGGTATGCAGCTTGGGTTTACTTCTGGAGCCATTGCTGTCACCTGAGGCTCAGGTGGTCTCAGTGGCACGGAGTGCCTTCCATCAGCTTTGGCTGGTGGACCAGCTGCGCCTCTATCTGGACAGGGAAAGCCCAATGGCTGTCATCTATGCTCTGGTAACCTCTAGGTTAGATTACTGCAATGCTTTCTACATGGGGCTGGCTCTGAAGACGGTTCACAAACTTCAGCTGATGCAGAATTCAGCAACCAACCTTGGCCCAACTGCACTGGCTGCCAATTATGTTTCTGAGGCTAATTCAAAGTGCTGGTTTTGACCTTTTAAGCTTTAAATGTCTCAGGACCGCAATACCTCAAGGAGCATCTCGCCCAATATGAACCAATCCAGACCCTCAGATCATCACTTGAGGCTCTTCTTTCTGTGCCTCCCCCATGAGACATCCAAAGGGTGGCAACATGAGAATGGGCCTTTTCTGCAGTGGCTCCCTGCTTGTGGAATTCTCTCCCCTGGAAAGTTGGCCTCGCACCCTTGTTTCATATCTTTATGTGCCAGGCAAAAACATCCTGCTTCTTCCAGGCCTTTAGCTAATTAAACAATCTGTGGCCTTTTAAACTATGTGGGAGAGTATTGTTTTTGAAGCTCAATATCAAAAAAACGAAGATCATGGCCACTGGTCCCATCACCTCCTGGCACATAGAAGGGGAAGAAATGGAGGCAGTGAGAGATTTTACTTTCTTGGGTTCCATGATCACTGCAGATGGTGGCAGCAGTCACGAAATTAAAAGACGCCTGCTTCTTGGGAGAAAAGCAATGACAAACCTAGACAGCATCTTAAAAAGCAGAGACATCACCTTGCCAACAAAGGTCCGTATAGTAAAAGCTATGGTTTTCCCAGTAGTGATGTATGGAAGTGAGACCATAAAGAAGGCTGATCGCCAAAGAATTGAAATCTATCCATTCTTAAGGAAATCAGCCCTGTGTGCTCACTGGAAGGACAGATCCTGAAGCTGAGGCTCCAATACTTTGGCCACCTCATGAGAAGAGAAGACTCCCTGGAAAGGACCAGAAAAGATGGAGGGCGCAAGGAGAAGGGGACGACAGAGGACCAGATGGTTGGACAGTGTTCTCAAAGCTACCAACATGAGTTTGACCAAACTGCAGGAGGCAGTGGAAGACAGGAGTGCCTGGCGTGCTCTGGTCCATGGGGTCACGAAGAGTCGGACATGACTAAACGACTAAACAACAACAACATGTTATGTATTTTTGTGTGGTGTATACTTGTATTTTGTTCCTATGATCCGCGGATGAAGGGTAGTCTAGAAATGTAATAAATAATAATAAATAAATAATCTCCAACCATTGGTCTTGCTGGCTGAGACTGATGTCTAACACCTGGAGAACATCATGCAGAAATATTACTTAGGTCATATGAAGGGGCCCTCCTGCTTCTACCACACATTGCTGAAGTCTGATCTGCAGTTTTATGGAGTAGGATATTTAACAAAGTAGTAACTGGTATTCTTCCTCCTGAAATTAGACATGGGCTGGTGATCTTCAGTTCCCAGCACATATTGCAAGCCTTTTTTTTTTTTTTTTTTTGCTTACACAATTCTTTCCAGAATAGCTATGTTAAGCCATGTATTATTTTTGTCAAAGCAGAATCTCAATATTATGTTTTATGTTGCTTTATTAGGTCTGCAAACGAGACATAATGGCTGGCAACAGCAACCCCACTGTGTGGGAATCCCTGGCTCACATAAAAGCTCCTACAGACATGGAAATTATTCATTACTTATACTTTTTAAAACATATCTATACTAGTTACCTTAATCACTTCAGAAACTGCAACTACATCATGTGCCCACAACCATAAAATAAAATGTTAATATTAGCTGGCTCTTGCATACTGCGGGAGCTGACAGAATGTCAAGGTAGCCTAAAATGACAGCATTTAATATATGCAAGAGAAGGTGCGAAAGTTGAAGAGGAAGCATAAATGAATATTTTTTAAGTATCTCTTGTGTGGTGTAATCTATGAAACTGAGGAACACCTTTCCAGCTCAAATATATTCTTGATCTACTATTGCAAAGTTTAAGCAGGCAAGAATTGTGAATTAACCATTCATTTTACATGAAGAAGAATGTGCCTAAATGCTAGTCAAAACACAAAAATTGGGTAACATATTTCGTACAGCCCAATTATCAAAGCTCTGTGTCTGCACATGTCACAGGGAAATAAACAGGGCTTGCAGTTGAAGAATTGTTTGACTGAGGCAACCTTATTCAGTTAATTCAGTTAATTTCCCTTTAGGCTAATTAACAGCTATATATGACCTTTAGCTGTGGCAGATTCCAATCTTACCCAATGAACTAAGTTTTAAGAAATATCTATCCAAATAGGATTGATTACTGATTCATGCATTATGAAGAGCACAATTCAATGCCATTTTAAAGACTGGAATAACGCCCCATAATAAGCTGATTAGACTACAAATGAGATCTTATCCACACAGCCATCACCCTATAATAATGCTGATGTTGCCATATCTACATTAATCTAAAATTTAAAACCAAATATATCATTTTAGACTGATACTGAAACCTTGCAAAAACTTATGTTCATATCATTTGAATTAAAAGCATATTAAATGGATTCATTAGAAAATTCTCCTCTTTGCCTTGCATTTTCCCGACAATGTCTACATCCTTAGGCTACAAAACAATTTTTATAATTGGTGCAATAAATCACGAAGCATTGACTTAAAGTTAAGAAAAATTGTTGCCTGGGTGATTAAAATACGAAAACAAAATAAATCCTTTTCTAAATTATACGATATCCATACACTTCTTGTTTACACAGGTATGAGTACAGAATTGAGCAACGGCATACTTATATATGAAATCATTATTTATTTAGATGGTTTTACACTTGAAACGTGCTATGGAATTTTTTCTTTGATTTTTCCATACCGTAACATAGACATTTTAAATAAGCTCTGCCCAGTGATTAGGGGACACAGATTCAGAATAACTCACTACAGTCACAGTTCACACCACAATAATAAGAGAAGATGTTTCTGGCCCCTGTTAACTGGCTATATGGGTTTAGAAAAATATAGGTGCATACTACTTATTCCAAACTTATAGGACTCAAGAATGAACACTTTGAGGAAGCTATAGGAAGCTACAGGAAATATAAGGAGAATGTAAATCCTGCACGATTAATCAACTATTAAACACAGCTTTCTAAAGTTAACTTTTTCCATACACATGCAACAGGCTGGAAATAAGTTTGAGGGACTAAGTAAACAGGGCTGAAAAGGAACATGTATGGAACAATTCTTCAAACATGTTGTCAGTTTGGGTACCATTTTCTGAAGCAATTCCAATTTATATTGCAAACTTAAAATGGCAACTTTCAATTACTGGATTTGGTTATTAACAGATCCTAAAACTTTACCAATAATTTATAATAGGAAACTGCAACTCACTTTCCCC
Source organism: Podarcis muralis (assembly GCF_964188315.1). Lineage (NCBI taxonomy): Eukaryota > Metazoa > Chordata > Lepidosauria > Squamata > Lacertidae > Podarcis > Podarcis muralis. Next base: position 56,736,716 of record NC_135662.1, on the reverse strand, counting down.
ACATTTATTCTCTTGATCAGCACTTCTAAAGCACACTTTTGCTTACAAAGATAAGATATATAATAATGAAAATAAGAAAAACAACTCATGACTCCAAAATTAGGCAAAAGAACAAAAAGCTAAAAGAAATAATTTAGATATAAAAGAGGTAAATGAATTCCACTGAACACAGATTCTGATTTCATATACTATTCCTTCTTGATGAAACAAATCAGAGCTGGGATAGCTCAGTACATCATGAGACTCATAATAGCAGGGTCATGGACTTGAGCCACACATTGGGCAAAAGATTCCTACAATGCAGAGGGACAGACTAGATGACCCTTGTGGTCCCTTCAACTCTACAATTCTATGATTTTATTATTCTATGAAAACTGCTAAACAACCATCTGACAATAGTCCCAGATGTAAATCTCTGTGCCTTAAGATAAAACTATTCACTCATAATAACTACCAGGAGAGACAGAACCATTCATTTTCAACGACACCCATGAATACCTTCGTTGAGTTTTCAGAATTTACTAAGGAACTCATTAAAACATGAATTACATCTTCCCCACCCAAGTCTGCATGCACAAGACAATTTTCTACTGTTGCCTCCTCACCATCAGCAGCTCTCACATGAGCAGAGAGCTTGCAGAAGTATTGCTAAGTAGGGACCTAACAAAATTTGTAAGATACTAATTAGATCAATTCCATAATCTTCAATATTGCATGTAACGTATAGTGGTTATTTGATACTGGTTATATTGAACAGTAACTGAGAGATACTATGCACACCAATAATCTCTGTTTTACCAATTATTTTTCTGAGTGATGGCTTCAGCTCTATGGAGGTCAGGCAAGACTCTACAGCATCCTGGACAGCTCCTTGCAGAGCTCAGGCTGAATACTCCATAACTGAGGCATGGGAGGAAAGAGCTGTAGTACAGAACCTAAATGCTGTTTTAGACTTAGATAGGAGGTGCAGCACCCAGCTTCACCTTCCATGAGAGGAGCCCTTTCAATTATAGGCGCACAGCCCACTTTAGGAGTCGTTGACTCAGATGGCATGGCAGTCTCCGACAGACACTATGGGTAGGACTCACCTAACAAATCCCATCAGCAGAAGCCCAGTGCAAGGACTTCCCCTCGAAACTACCTCGTGGAGGTTGAGAGAACCCTGAAGCAGTACACAGGGGAAGAAGGAGAATAGTTCCATCTGGCAAACTGAATAGCTTGTGCTGATCAAAATATTTAATGTAGTGTGACTTTGAATTCCTCCCTATGGATCCACTAGGGCTTCTGAGCAGAAGTCAGAGCAGGCCGATGTGACTTCCTTAGGCTGGAGAGGTAGCAGCACAATTGGGCTCCTTTTGCTTCTCGTTTAGTATGTACATCCCTGTTATATGCCAAATCCCTGGCCTCATCCCCCTGAAGATGGGGAGTCCAATCCCAGCGTCACAAGAGGGACAACTTTTGTGCATTCTCATTTGGGGACATCATTTCTCTCCCTTCAAAGTGAAAGAAGAAAACAAGAAATGAAAGACTTCTACCTGGATGGTGGAGTTTTCACAATAAGAAACTACAGAAATGAAGCGAGAATGAATTAAATAATTATACTGCTTTATACGTTTTATATACAGTGGTACCTCGGGTTACATATGCTTCAGGTTACATACGCTTCAGGCTACAGACTCCGTTAACCCAAAAACATTACCTCGGGTTAAGAACTTTCCTTCAGGATGAGAACAGAAATCGTGCAGCGGCGGCACAGCGGCAGCAGGAGGCCCCATTAGCTAAAGTGGTGCTTCAGGTTAAGAACAGTTTCAGGTTAAGAACAGACCTCCAGAACGAATTAAGTTCCTAACCCGAGGTACCACTGTATACATACCCAGTGAAAGCTTGATGTTACCTGTTTTTTTCCTATGATGAAAGAGAAAACCACACATTTTTAAGAACTGGTTTAAACTTTCCCCCTAAAACTATGATGCATCCCAGCTGTTCTAATTATGATTGTTTTTTCAGCATTTAACATTTTGCCTCTTTACTGCTGCCTGAAATTATAAGTTTATTTATGTTCACATTTCAGCTGAAGAAACACAACTTTTAATTGTTAACAGATGTAATATCAAAGTATGCTGATTATGTAAATGAAGGCGGGGCGTGTGTTGTCATAATCCTAAAAGCTGCATCACAACTTGTCTATGTGCTACTAATTTACTTGTTTGTTTGTTCCATTTAATCCTTTCTTGATGGCACTCTGTAGCAACACTTGAAAATTATTTTTAGAATAGCTGTTAAATTACAAAGCAACAACCCTTTTTAACCCATACGACCCTAGCTTTCTTATTCTCTTCACCATGCAGATTTCTTTTATGAAAGCACAATTATAAATAAGGATTTAGTGCAGAATGTTACAGATCCCAAAGAGTCAGCTATTGATAAAATTGCATGGTATAACAGATAATGCCTTTTGGTTATAGATTATCCTATTGTTTATCCACTTCAATGTGTGAGAAGACTTGAAAAATGAATTACTTTTGACCTAGAATTTATTGTTTCTGGAAGAAGTTTTAATTTCACATCAATGCATCAGAGGGAAAATAATTGTGCACACCATAGATGTGCTGATTGTGTTTTGTGCTATTTTAAAATGCAGTTACACAGATTAAAATAATAATAGGGCACTCTAATTCACATAATGGCACATATCACCTGTCTTTTTGTCAATGACACATTTAAAAGCATCTTTTTATTAGAAACACAAATCAATACACTCAAGGGATTGCAATAACTACCCTAGGCAATTTGTATTATCATTTCCTTCTTTATGTTCTGACTCTTAAGTAACTTATTATTATGAATGGCATGAAAATGGCAACCTGTCACAATTGATTTTTTAAGACCAAGGGTTTTGTTCCCCTTCATTCCTTCCTTCTTTTGATATAACTATCTTCCTACGAAATAAAGGTTCAATTTATAAAAGGCAATCTCAAGTTTCAGCTCATGATAGCTGAAATGTCTTTTTAATGGTCCTTAGAAAGATTATTACCTGGGATTAGCAGCTATCTGCATAGTTTTGACTGTAATTTCCCTCCTCCAACCAGGCAGGATACAAAAATAATTAATCAATTAATTATGAAAGAATGAATGAATTAATGAATCTGAAAAGCAGATCTTAACACGACAGGCAGGTTGATGCAGGATAACGTGGTATTTTTGGTACCCTGGCTCCAAGACATTTAGGACTTTAATACAGGGATGGATGACATATTTTGGCCTGAGAGGTGTATTCACCCTTGGTCAATCCTCTGGGGACTGCATGCCAGCAGTGGGTGTGGCCATCCTACAAATCCACATGTGAACACCAAAACAGCCCCACACACTCCTTTAGCAGATGCGCTAAACAAGGTTACTGATCTGATAATCGAATAAGGGGCAATTTGTACCTCCTAGCCCAGCACTGCACCCATTTTAACTTTTTATCCTTTTTTTATTAACACCAAAATTAGTAGGGTCTTGGACACCAGAAAAATTAATGGTATTAAAGAGCTAAGAGGTCTAGGAGGAAACAACAGTTTGCACTCACTTAGGTTTACCAAAGAGGGGCAAGTCAGTTTCAGTGCTAAACACAAGCAATAAGCCAGACTGAAATAGGATTAGATTCTAGTCGTGGGCTTAGCACTGATAATTTATTATCCCTCAAAGGCCTAGAACTGACAAAATACCACTATCTAGAATACCAAAACCTGTGTAATCATCAATGAGCTGAATTCAGAAAGAAATCTTCTCAATTAAAAACAAAAAAATTGGCGGGAGGGAGCTAATGACGCATTAGCAGACTGAGAAAACTCGCTCTACGAGCAGGTGTATTTCACGGATGCTCAAAATGTTTCCCCGAAACAACAATTTTAAACACAGAAGCTAACCTCAAAAAAATTAAGCACCACACTAATCATAACTGAACAGCATCTTATAACCTCAGCAATGCTTCTTCTCCACTGTTTGGGCCTTACACCTCTCCTCACTACTTCTAATGGGTCCACAACTCAACTGAGTCCTGCAAGGCTTGTTTATTTTATGCTAGTAAGTCACTGACTCGTGATGTCCTATGTCCCCCTTAAGAGACCCACTCCAACTTGAGATACACTGCAATAAAGGCCATAACAGAATACCATTTGGATGAAATCCAATGTTAATCACACTCAATGCCAGACCCATTGAAGCCAATGAAATTAAGACCATTAATTTCAGTGAGTGTACACTGAGTAAGTCTTAGCTGGAGATCACCCTTTATATGAATTTTCACCACACACATAATAATATACATTCCCCAGGTTTTAAGCATGCCACCTTTATGCACTGCCCAAAATAATTATGAGTAACAAGAAGTAATTTAAAAACTGACCAATGAAACACCAAAATGATGAAATGGAAGCATGTTCCATTGCCAGAAAAGCTAATCTAGTACAGTACTGTAAAGCACAGATGGGAAACTATTTTCAATAGAAATAAATACAATAAGCAAAATTTAGGACAAGTAATCAGTTGTACTGGCTGAATTGGTGGAGAATCCTAATATATGAATTTAATCCTCTCTTTAGCATGAAAAACAAATACATAGGAAAGGTAAAGGTGTTCAGAATTTTAAAGGCATTTAGTCCAGCACTCTTTCTAATCAAACCAGCCTACCTTATTCTTTGGATTGGAGGTGTTCATTACACTCCGAGTCTCCTTTCCAGTATAAATAACAACACCAATTACTGTTCCTGCAATAAATAAAGCAAAGAAAACTGTTTATAGGAAAACTTTATCATTTGGGAAATAAAATGTTAAAAAATGGTAATATAATTATTCATGCAGCTATCATAAAAATACAAACTTTCCTCTTAGTATTGTTGATGTAGAAAACTACTAAAATAAAATATTGTGGGCTCACTCACATATTTTATCTGCCAATGTAAACTCTCTCCCCACCCCTGTCTGATCATTTGAGTACCCTTGTGTATCTAACGTAACAGCCATTTGAGGGTAGTTAATAGTATGGAGTGACTTCAGGTAAGAATTTTTGAACTCTCCACTAGGCTATACAGTGCCCACCCCACTCACTTACATGTGCATTGCATTCCAGGTCACCACACACATAATTTCATATGTGAAATAGCATAAAGTCTAAATGCCTATTTTCCCCTGCTTTCCAGTTGTCTCTCCCACTCTCTCTCCACATCAATAAAGCATGCATTGTTTACCTGAGGCAACAACTGTGCTTGCCCATAATGTATTTTCTATGCTTAGGCTTTCATGAACTGTTGGGTCACTGTCTTCCTGTTAAAAACAAAGCCAACTTGTAAAACTATTTTTCAATAATACTGTATAATCATACATACATGCATGTATGGGAAAATATTGCCTCTAACAATATTGTATACGCACACATTCATAATGGACTAGCATTTAAAGATCATTAGGATTTTTATATGGTAATAAATGTCAGATAAAATTGTGAGAAAATTATAAAATATACAAACTTGTTTAGAATTACATATTGCATCTAGAATTTAATTAAGTGGTTAACTTACAACTATTTTGTCTCACTGATGTGAACCAAGTGAATTTTACTGGGATGGACAGAACAATCCAAACCACCACATCTGTTGGCAGGGAGGGGTTTGAATGAATCAATATATATTCTCCTTACTAAAAAGGGGTCCATAGTGGCAGAAAACCCCACCACTTGCATGGAGGGCAGAGAGCAATGGGAATAATGCTCAACAAAAATCTCCTCCTTCAGTCTTCTCTCATCTCCACCCATGGATTACCTGTCCCAGTACCTGCAACTCCGCTCAGCAAATGCACTAAACCAATACATGTATGCCTTGCGAAAAACTCGAAATAGAGCCTGGAGCAACAGCACCCATGCTCACTTGGGCCAAAGTCCCAGAATGACACAGAGGTAATGGGACATTAGTCAGTAGTTTAGGGTAAAGTAAAGTAAAGGTAAAGGACGCCTAGAAAGGTTAAGTCCAGTCAAAGGCAACTATGGGGTGTGGCGCTCATCTCGCTTCAGGCCGAGGGAGCCGGCGTTTGTCCACAGACAGCTTCCCGGATCATGTGACCTGCATGACTAAACCACTTTTGGCTCATAGAGAACTGTGACAAGTGCCAGAGCACACAGAAACTGTGTTTACCTTCCCACCACAGCAGTACCTATTTATCTACTTGCACTGAACTGCCGACCTTCCGATCAGCAAGCCCCAAAGGGTCAGTGGTTTAGGCCACAGTGCCACCCGCGCCCTTTGAGGATGTTTAGGAGTGCTTTTGGAGCCATCTTTGTCAATGGAGGACCTCTGCAGTAAAGGGTGCCTATCAGCAGCTTTGGATGGTATGTCAACTTCCTGCCCTGGGCTCCTTTGGTAGGAAGGGCAGGATATAAATTCAGTAATTGTTCCTTTTCCTGGACAGAAATAGCTTGGCCACTGTGAACTCATGTTTAGACCCGAATTTGGAGAATGCTGTGATGAGTGGTTTTTTTCACTGGATCCATATCACATCCCTGCTAAGATATCTTAGCAGTGCCTATTAGCCACCTTAGCAGACTGCCTATTAGACACTAAGCCAATTTTAAGATCTTTTTGCTTACATATAAAGTTCTAAGCAACTCTGGACTTGCAAATGTCACTCTGTGTTGATTTCTAGGTGGTACATTGCATAACCCTCATCTCTATGGTTGCTAAATTTCTTCTGAGAAGTGTGGAATAGCACCTTAACTAGTCATTATCTTTCTTGAAAACACTTAGTAAAATACAGTACAAGAATTTCAGAGCTGACTTGCATTAAATATCATTTTCTTTTAATATATTACATACTTGGGACAAAGTGATATAGTAATAATTATTACTTACCCGTGTAAAGGTACCTTCAAAGCTGTGAATATCCATTTGTGGCTTCTGAGCATAAACATATGCATTGATTGAAAAAAGATCCTAGAACAGATAATTTTGAAATATCCATGTATCAAAATGCCACTAATACCTTCAGCAATAAGGCTAATTGGTTAATTGGGATTTGGGTATTATTACAGATGTTGGAGAGCTGTTGGGTTTTTTGTATATTTATTTTAGATTTTGTTGTGATTTATGTGTAAATTATTCAGTATGTCTTTGTATTTTTTGATGTTTAATGTAGTAATGACTACATTTGTTATGTTGTAGCTATGTATTTTTTCCATGCCGTAAGCCACCTTGAGCATGGATTGAACTGTGGAAAGGCGGCATACAAATAAAATTATGTATGTAATTGGTTATATCCAATGGCATCTCTCAGGAGATGGAAGGGCTTTTGAAGAGGCATATGTCAGTGGAACAGGGAGACTACAACAAAGGGTCCCTCAAGCCTTGAGAGGAGATTGCAGCACTGCAGACAGAGAATCCCACTTCCGTTAATGGATGTATTCACTAGCTCAAAGAGAATCATATCAGTTGAAGGACAGAGAGATAATTCAATATTCTTCCCCATAGCTATCTTATAGGGATCAGTACTGCCCTGTTGCTCTCTTCCCTCTCCATCTCACTGTACATGCGCAGAAGCAACATACCACAACATTACAATTTATAGCAAAAAATTTCCCTCTCTGTGTACTAGACATTACTTGAGATTATGCACTGGGAAATGATTATTTGTTGGCCATTTATTTTTTTCTTGGGCTAAAACCAATACTTAATTAATTGCTCACAGATAAAGGTATATTAAAAAGTGTTTAACAGCACATGCCTAGACCTTAATCCCTATCAACCTTTTTAAAAAAAAAATTTTCAGATGGAGATCAAAAGGTAAATGACAATCTGGAAATACTAACTGATGCATATACATAGTCTAGTTTGCTTCTGCTTTCTAAACTCAAGTACAAGAAATAAAATGCCACTAGAGATATAATATGCATATTTTTCCTCTTCAAAATACCTGCAAGTCACTGTTTTATAGAGGAAAGCAGCAATTTATACAGGCATTTGTTTTGAATACCTGTACAATATAGAGTAAAATAATAATACATTCTCGCACCCATATACAAAATGTTTACAAAATGAGACTCAGATTCCACTGGCTCACAGTAGTTTCTCACTTCCTGGTTTCCCTTGGTGCATATGTTGTTTATGGAATTTTCCCTGGCCATATGGTGATCTTATCCACCTTTGTAATTTCTGTGGTTATTCAGTTATATATCCTCAGTGTCATCTAGGGATCTTGAACATTTCCACACTGAGGTGTGTATCTCAGGAACAGTAGTTCTTATATTATGAACTTTGATGTTATAATTATTTGTGGGAGATGCTGTTGTGAATTTGTATATCAGTATATTTCATTACTGTCTATTATTGCCAAATACCCCCCCTTTTTTTAAAAAACCCAGAAACCAATCTACTCAGATTAATGTATTCAACTAACATCACATACAATGGCACCCACTGGAATCACAACTACAACTCTGACATGTTTTCCTGTAACACTTTGTTTCACAGGGAGAAATGGGCAAGGAGTATATGTATGGGGGAATATAGTTTTGTATTCACTTTGTTGAAAAACCAGTAAAATTGTATTTAAAAGGATGTATTCAAATTTCTCCTCATTGCATAAGCAAACAATATGGAGAATGTTTCACTTTCCAAGTGGCTGTATGTCCACCACAGTAAATGGCCACTGACTGCATCCTTTGGTCCAGGCAAGTAGTAATTTGAACATAGGAACCAGTTTCAATGCATAGAAATCCCCACTGCACATGATTAATCTTCATAATAAAAAAAATAGAGCGCTGATCCAAAGCGCAACAATTGAAATGTAAGGTGCATAGCCTTATGTTGTGTTTGTGAGCATGAAAACACCCCTTTCGTAGTTGGGGGGCCTCAAGTGCAGACAGTTCCTGCCTCCCCATCATCCTTTTAGCTGTGTGAGTTGAAAAAGCATAGCTATGCTCAGGGATGTTTGGATCAAGTGTACATGTGGTTATTTGAAAAGTCTCAGCAGTAAAAACTAAGCACTTGTAAACACACATATTTTCTATCAGGCATAACTGTTAGATTAAAATGTGATTATGACTATTAAATATAGTTCTCTATATACATTTTTAAAGAAAAGCAAGCAAAAGTTCCTAACATAATCAACAAGTAAATTTATCAGGATGTTTCCATTTAGTTTTAAAAGAATGCAACTCTAACCATAGCTTCTTCTTCACATTCTGCTGAATTATTTATGCTTGCTCATATATTTTATTCATATTTTAAGAGAGCAAATCAGATTTCAACATCTTCCATTACAAATCATCTGTTTTTATGCTAAATCATCAACCATTTATTGTAAGCTTTCACACAAACTTCCATTCAGTGCATTTTTGTTCTTCTAAGTTAGTTTTCATCAGCCTCTTGAGAAATAATTCATATGAAACTAATACACATGTGGTGTCCTATATCTTCATCATTCAGTTCTTCTCAATCTGTTATCACCTACAATTTAGATAATCCAGGCTATTATGTGCTTTATTGTGCACAGAAAAATAAGAGTCTCAGTACAGCAGAAAACTAATACCACACACATACTTGTAATACAATAAAAACTATTAATGAAGTGAGCCAAGCACGAAAGTTTTTTTTTTTTACTTTACATACTCTCATGCTTTGCAGAAATGGTTAAGCTGTGAACAAACGAGATCACTTTAACATTTGCCGTTTTCCTTGAAACAGCATAGCCATCACATCTAAATTGTCAAAAGCAAGGAAAGAGCTAGTTATATATCATGAAAAAATGATATACCCAAAGCCTCCATGACAAACTTCAAAATTAGAGAGAGTAAATGTTTATTGTTGATTCTATACCTCTGCCACCATGCAATTTATTTTAAAACTAAGACTAAAACAATAATGTTTCTAAACTTATTGATTCTCATACACTGTCACTTATGTTTTTTAGACAAGAGAAAATTAAGACCATTTGAATCTGCAAATGTAAGTTAAAAGTAAGGGGACTTACAACACATTGTATCATGGAAATATAAGATTTAAACAATTATGAGAGAGAGGTTGTTTAGCTGAACATCTCCGTCTAACTTACAGGGAAGCATTTTGCAAGGATGCATCTAATTGTTTGCATAAGTCATGAAAGAACTAAATGATGGCACAATAATGACAATGTTTTCCTCTACAGTTCACAATAATAATTTAGAAATCACTCTAGAGTTATCAATAATGTAGAAAAACCTCCTCTATTAGGTCAAGGGCAACATTTGTTCACCTTACTTAAAGATCATTAAAATACATCCTTAATCATAACATGCAGTTCATTACAAATAAAATTGCCTCTGGTTCAATAAAACTAATTAAATGTAAATGGTATTGTTTACTGCTGTATGGATCTTTTGATATAAATCAGCAAGTCACCATTTATTGAAAATTACAGTGACCTCATTGCTGCTAATAAATTTCCGTGATCATTTAAGCCAGAGAAGAATATCCTAGAATATGCACAGTGCAGAAAGACACTATCCCACATATGACTATGAAACCAAGAAACCTAACCTGGGTGTTACAGTTCTTACAGCTCAGCCATCATTAAATGACTTGTTGAAATTTTAATTCTCTGATCACATTAAGTGGTTTTGGAAGACAACAAAATCTGTACTGATCATCTTTGGTGGTGTCATCTGTTCTTTAAGAAAGCTCTAAAGGTTTACCGGTTTATTTATTCTGGGTGTCACTGTGGATAAGGTTACAGTCCTACATTGATGATGGAACTGACAGCCCATGACAACACAAGATACAATCCTTTACATCGGATAACTACAGAAATCAAAATGAGTGACAGTTATGGACAGTGTATGTTAACTACATGACTATATTGCTTAGTCTACATCTATGCATGCTCTGTTTCTTTTCCTTTAACTACTACTTTAAATATTAAAAGGAGTGCAATTTCCCAATACTTTTAGGGCGCATGTAGCTGTATCCTTTTTTTTACATGAATTGTGACTACTTAGAACTAGTCTTGTTTAACCCATTTATTCAACGAAAGCTTGACTTTTAAAAGATTTATGTTCTCTATATTAGTAACCTCATATGTTATCCCAGAGGTCAGGGCTGAATCCTTGTTAGTGGCATTAAGAATGTACTGGAGTCCAAATTAAACCCTGTTGCTGAGGGTTAAACATTTCCTGAAAGTTAAGCTTTCTGACTTGGAAAACCCACTTCCTAATTTTGATCACTTCTCCATTAAGGGGTGGGGGCACTCTCTGTTCTCAGAATCATGTGTAAGCATTTGGAATTGGTTAGTCAAGTGCTTCCCTAAGGACTAGGTCACTGGAGTTGTTGAGGCACAGAATTAAATAAGATTTATCTTGTATATAGGAGGACATGTGTACTCAAAAAGCTCTCGGACATCTATACTTTTGCTTGCTATTTCCGTGGATGAAGCTAGGAGACAGTAGGCAGCAACTGCTACTGTCTCTCATCAATCCTACATAGAGGGTGAAAGATTAAAAAATGCCTTGCAAAAACTTTTACAGAATTACTGATTTCTCTAATGCCTGAATATTTTATGTTCTGTGGACAGCAGGAGGAAGTGGCAGTAGGATGAGATCTTAAACAGGCAAAGCTGCAATGACTGCAGCGAGTGTGGACTGTAGCAGAGGTGAAATTATGAAGCATCTCCTCGGCCATTTTAGAAGCAGCCCAGCAGGTGGCATTCAAGAATTACTGTAAAACTGAATCAGCCCATCCTCAGCAAAATGCAATTCATTTGCTTACATGCTAACCATAGAATCATACAATCACAATTTGTGTGTGTGCGTGAGCACTGGGGGTTATACATTATTAAATATATATGACTCACATGAACTTTGGTGGCAACTATTAAACTGCAAGGATTTTGAAGCATTTCATATAATAGGGTTTAGTTAGAAATACACAATTTGAGAGCTTTAAGTATCTTTGTTTTAAGAAAACCAACTCATCTGCCCTTCTCCTGACTCAGTTATTTGGTACCATAGATGCTGTTCAGGACTGCAGCATCTCTCTCAGTCACAGACACAATGTGATGTGCAAAACAGAGGGGGGGGGTTCACTCTCTGCCATTATTCCATTCTCCCACACAAATTACCCTCTAAGGCATTTAACAAATTTTTGCAATTCCCACAACAAATTGTCTCTGAGGTATTTGCAGCTACTATATTTGCAGCATGGCTGTACTCACATATACCTGATTATGTAAATTAACCCTACCAAATGAATGCTGTAAACATGGCTCCCATAGTTTATGCAATAGCAGTAACTCCAGAAAGGGTAGCTATCTGGAAAACAAAAATCCTTCAGATTCAAGCTACTGCATATATTTCAAACAAATATGAGTCTCAAACAAACAGCAGCATCACTATAGCTGACCATTACTGGTTTTATTTCAGAAATAAACCTCAGAAATGCATTTACTATTTACTGGGTTAAGCGGCAATACTATTCTTTCACACTAAATAAAAAGCAGAAACTGAAAGTAGCAAATAAATCAAACTTTTTTTAAAAAAATTAAACTGTATTTTCAGCACAAACTGATGCATATTTTATTAAAAAGAGAGACTCACTGTTTTCAATGTAACTTACTTCTTAGTGAGTGTGCTTATAATTTCAGCCTTAATCTAATTTGTTAATTTCAACTGTGGATTTCATCACACAGGTGAATAGAGCAGACCATAGTTTATCTTGTTTGAAGGCACACCTGGGTGACTATAGGTGTGAATTCACAGAAGGTAAATAAGAATGCTTGAATTTTTTTCTGTGAGACTAATGTCACAACTAGCTGGAAATAGCCACTGAAGTCCCTACTTTCATTTAGCCAGATGTTTCCAGCTTTATGGTACATATTCTGTATTTCAGGACCAACACACACTGTAGCTAAAATCCAAATTGTTGTCTTAGGCTTGCACATGTCTAGTGGGATTTTAGGTTTTTCCCTTTGAACTCATTCCTCATTTCACCTTAAGAACTGCTTTTGAAACTTCTTCCAATTTCAAAATCAGCCATGCTGCCTGAGAAACAAATCAGATATCCCTAGGATAACATGTAACAACTTGTACAGTTTGAAATTAAAATATTTATATTCTACTCATTCCATGCTTGAGGTGCCTTACAACCATAATTATGAACAGCCACTATTTATAAAAACAAAAAAATACAAGCAAGCAAACCATTAGAAAACAACAGCTTGTATATACCAATTCTACATTTTCTCTTTGAAAGACCACCTTTCAATAAATACTGTAAGCATGTTCAATACACTGACAATATTAAAACAATAATTCTTGTCATATTTCCTTAAGCAGCACTTTAAATTTAATTACCCGGGCATACAGTAACAGAGAATATAATTAGTGGGTCTCCAGTAAATGCTGCTACTCCAACTTTAGTGTCTTCTGATTTGATATATACTTACTGTTTACGGAAAGTCAGTGTTATGCACATACAATTTTTTGATCTGGAAATTTTAAACACAACTTCTTCATAACATGTATCTGCAGAAGGCACAGTGAAAGAAGTGAAATGTATAACTACAATGCTTACCCCTAAAGCTGGCAATCTCTGTGTGCAACTAACAGCAACTTTTAGTTTCCAGTCTGTTTCACCATCTAGCTGATCAGTTCGGATAAAACATGAACCTTAAAAATGCAAAAGAAACAAAAACATGACAGATGTTTTAGATCCCATTAAAATGGAAATGGACATAAACTATGGAAGCGTTGCTTTTGAAATGTCTCACAACAACGTTCTTAACTCTAGTAGGGCACAGGGAAAGAAACAGGAAGATTCCTATAGACACAGTGCAAGAGCCAAAGGCATGTGTATGCAAAGTTTTTCTTGAGTTTCCTGAACCTTTTTAAACTTCACAAAGTTAACATTTTAGGATTCTCACGTCTGACTTGCCTTGGTAGCCAGCAAAACTATATGGCTTCTCCTGCTCTTCCTTCAACCCAAGAGAGAGGGGCAAAGTGCTGTCCCTGCAGTTGTGCTAGACCACACATCTTCAACCCTTTCAGACCCAGGACCCACTTTAAACCCAAACATGCATTTAGGGACCCATTTCTTAATCTTTTGCCCTATATTTGTTTGGTGGTAATGCTCCTGCTATGACCCACCTCGGATCACGTCACAACCCACCAGTTAAAGAGCAGTGTGATAGAGAAGCTACTGCCTTCAGAGGGACTCTACTTCTTGAAGTCACTGCTTTCAAACTCCAGTGGCGCTATAGGCATGAGCTTACTGCCTTTTTTTCAGAGCTTGTGAGCATTGTGCTTGCATTCGGACTGGGCTTTTGAAGCACTCTGAAGCAGAAGAATGTCTTTGAAGCCTGAGCACTCTGAAGCCCATGGTAAGGTCAAAGACAAACACACTCATCTCTCACTTTGTGCTTTTGTTAATACAGTGGTACCTCAGGCTACATACGCTTCAGGTTACATACGCTTCAGGTTACAGACTCCGCTAACCCAGAAATAGTGTGTCAGGTTAAGAACTTTGTTTCAGGATGAGAACAGAAATCGTGCTCCGGCGGCACGACGGCAGCAGGAGGCCCCATTAGCTAAAGTGGTGCTTCAGGTTAAGAACAGTTTCAGGTTAAGAACAGTTTCAGGTTAAGAACGGACCTCCGGAAAGAATTAAGTACTTTGCCTGAGGTACCACTGTACATAGACTCACTCCTGGTGAACCCATTTTTGGACTCCTGTTTAACTTAGAAGAGAATGTATCAGCCAAGGTTTTTCTAGCAAATCAGTTTTCCAATATAAGGACCAACCAGCAGAAAAACTTAAGGGGAAAATTTTCAGTCTTCATGTACTAGCTACATATTAAATGAACTAGTAGGGATGACCAGCACAAACTGACTCTATGTGCTTGGGCAATTGACTGAGCCACTGGCAGCCAGAGGCTAGATCCAGTGGGCTACCAGCTGGTCAATCCTGCTGCAGAAAACAGACTATATCATAAACACAAATCTATTGTGTAATAATCCTAGTAGACAACTCTACTTTCATCTTGGAAAATTGCTGCCCAAAATGTGCACTGGCAAAAATCCATCTTCCCTTATGTGGCTTGAATCGTTTTACATTGCCAAGTAAATGCTCGCTTGTAGCCTGATTCAAGTGTCAATTTCTCAGAAATAATGGGGAATGATGGAATTAAGAATAGTGTGTTCAAGAATGAGATTAAATCAATACATTTTTGGTGCCATACTCAAAGGTCCCTGATGCAAGTAAAATCTAACTAAACCAGCAATTTAAGACTGAAGGCACCTGAAATTATAACTAACCTAAAGGTGGAATTTTCACACAATACTCTCTCAGAAGAACTTACAATGTCCAATGTCTACACTATTTTATAAAAGATGTAAGAAATAAAACTTTTTTTTTTTTAAAAAAAGACACTTTCATAAAGTACTAAATTTCAAACAATGCTAAATAAAACTTTGGTTCACAGCTGAAAACTACACAAGTCCTAAAAGACGGGCCGAGGTCTGTATAAAATAATTAACTACTTCTGGAAAATCCAAACATAGTAAGCATTTTTCAGACATAGCTATTGAAATTGAAAACACTGTAAATAAGCATAAGACAACGTGAGAATGCCACACTCCTATAGTACACTCTAATCAACAGTCTATTTTCCATCATACTTTCCCTATACAAGACATTTCATGGTTCTCTTTACCCTTCCTGTCAATGGCTGCTCTCATCCATCAATTTCATTTAGAATTATACTATAGATCAATGCAGTTCAAGACCAGTGTGGCTCCTGTGAATGGTTGACTGCACATATATTCATTTAATAGAGCTCACACTATGACATGTATTGGCCAGCTGCATTTCCTCTCCACTTCAGCAGTTAATTTCATCAATAACTTATCTCATAGTCCGTTTCCCTTTTATCCAGAAAAAGAGACTGCTTTGTGCCAAGTCAGCTTTCAATAGTGATCACTACAGCAAAACCTAAACAATAAAACGTCCTCCTATCCAGGCATTTTGAAATAATTCTTTAGCACTATTGGCAAGACTTTTCAATGTACCAAGACATACTAATTCTTAAGTTTAGATAATGAAAGGTTAATTTGAATACTTTATTAATGATTTACATAGGCTGAGTTCACACATGATGTTAAGCCAAACAATGGCTTGGCATGAAGGATCAAATATGCAGATTCCTAGAAAAAAGAAGCTCATGGTCATTTTGTCCCTCCTGCAGTTCTGCTGTATTCACATTGCTGTAAGCCAAGCCATGGTTACATTTGAACCTGGGCTCATGGTTTAAGAAACCATGAGCTGTAAGCCATAGAACAAACCTTGACTACATCTCATGATTTGCCTGGAGCTAAACAAAACAACAAGCCTGGATTCAGATGTAACGCTAAAACAAACCATGGTTTAGCTCACAGAAGCACAGGCAGGCAGGCAAAGAGAAAGAGCAAATATCTTCCCTTTGAGAACTCATGTTTGCTTGTTCTTGCTAAGGCATGGTTTGATAGTGTTATATGCGAACCAGGTCATAGTTTGCATACCGCTTGCCAAATTGAAACTGCAGTCATCCACAGCTATGACAAATAAACAATTCCTTTAGAAATGAGGTGAAAATAATTATATTTATTTATATTTATACTTATTTCCTTGTTTCTAATCTCATCACCTTATTGGAACCATACTTTCAAACTTTTCTCTATGACTACAAGGGTTTAATTTTTAGTTTGATTTTTAACATAAAGGATCCAATACAGAAATAAACTAGAAGGGAAAAATTGAAGCTCCATACCAATATTCATTTTTTTGACTGTACATCTCTAGATGTCCCACTTAAATGTTGCATAATTGGTGAAAATTGGAAGATATTAAGACTCTAGCATTAATTGTTGTCTAGTATTGATTTCTTTTGATATCATCAACTATGGCATCCCTCTGACCTGCTTATCTGGGTTTTGCTTGGGAGAAATGGTGTTATGGGAGTCCTTCCTAAGTGATCTCAGAAGGTGGTGCTGGGGCTGTTGGCTTATGGGGTGTGTCAGTTTTCCACCTTGTCCCCTATGCTTTTTAACATCTACATAAAACCACTGGGAGAAGTAATCTGGTGGTCTGGGCTAAAGTGTCAGCAGTATGCATATGACACTCAGTACTATCTATTTTTAAAGACTTATATTCCACTCCTCATTACAGGTGATCTTGGGGTGGGTCAAAACAAAATATAACACAATAAAAACAAAAACAAAATAGAAGACACTTTAAAAACAGGCACCACCCCTCATCCAAATAAGAATTAGCCATCCTCTGAACCCAATCAGTCAACCCCCCTCAGTCACTCAGGACTATCTGGGGTTCTCTAACACATCAGAGACCACTATATTTGTCATTAGTACAGTCAATCATTCTACTTTTCAAAGCTCAGAGAGGTTTACATGGGACTTCTGTTTATCTAAGCACTGATGTTATCTGCACACACTTAATAACATTGCATAATCATTGGGTGCTCCCAATCCACTCACTAGACCACTGCTACCAATACCAATCTGATCTCTCATCCTCCAGTATTATGCACAGGCTTTGCAAATAAGTTCATCAGTAGCCTGTCTACTAAAACATGCATGAATTTACAAGAGAAAGTCAAGAGTTACATGACAGCCTCTCATTGCTGCTTCCCCTTTACAAAGTTTAATAGATCAAAGACCCATATTAATAAGACATTGCAAAATGAACCTTCCAAGATTTCCAGTGGTCAGCTGACCTGCTCATGCTGATCAAAAGAATGGGTGGAGTAGGTAGTCTGTGTCAGTGCATTTTCATTCCTCCACTTCACCCTAGCCTAGAGTCAGAGACATGGTGCAGCTAGCTAGCCATGCAGCTTAGTTTACTTCCATCTGATATCCCCCCTGCCCAGCGTGTGAACTATAGGAAGAATAAGGGGAGCGGATGGCACTGTGGTCTAAAGCCTGAGCCTCTTGGTCTTGCTGATTGGAAGGTCGGCAGTTCGAATCTGCACGACAAGGTGAGCTCCCATTGCTCTGTTCCTCTGTGTTGTACCTAGCTTCTGTGAACCTAGCAGTTCCAAAGCACACCAGTGCAAGTAGATAAATAGGTACTGCTGCAGTGGGAAAGTAAATAGCATTTCCGTGTGCTCTGATTTCCATCACGGTCCTTTATGTGCCAGAAGTGGTTTAGTCATGCTGGCCACATGACCCAGAAAGCTGTGGACAAACGCCGGCTCCCTCGGCCTGAAGCCAGATGAGCACCACAACCCCATAGTCGCTTTTGGCTGGACTTAACCGTCCAGGGGTCCTTTACCTTTTACAGGAAGAATTCAAGTCTGCCACTGAACCCAGAAAGATGAGTTATAAACAGGGCTACAAAGCAGCAAAAAGATACTGAGGGAAGAAAATGGAAGAATAGAGAAAAGTGTGTGTAAATAGGAAGCCACCTCCACAAACAGCAGAAATTTCTGTCAAAAGTGTGTCTGTCAAAAAATGCTTGTGTATGCAGAGAGAGGTAGCATAATGCTCTGCCCCCTTCCCTTTGGCCAATCTTGCCATGACTGGGAGGTCTACAAGGGCTGGGATTTTAGTTCTGTCAAAACAAGTTATGGATGAGACTTGAGCTGATCCTATACAAGGCACATTTCTCCCAAACTGGGATTCAAGGTATATACTGGTCACCCTTCAAGTTGAAGGAGTCTTTTCCATATTGGCATATTTTTTGCTTTCCCTGGAGTAGTCTTTCATATGATATTTCTACACTAGCCTTGTCATATTAAGAAAATAAAAGTCAACTCCTTAGGAGATACCAGCCCATTCCACTTTCAGAATTTTTATCTTGAAGCAGGACTGACCATCCAGTTTTTGCTAAATATAGAATTATTTAGTATTAGCTGGGTAAGTCATTTGACTTGGGAATTAATGCTCAAGACAGGAGGTATAAAAAATAAAGAACATCTTATGAAAAACAGAAAGTTGCAAGCATTATTTTTATTCAGAACTCACAGATAAGATACACTGTTAAACATTAATATGAATAAATGATTTGCTGAGACAAAAGCTGAATATTTTGGAAAACTTCAATTAATAATTTTGCAATATTACAAACTAGCTGTAAATAAACACAAGGAGAGCTGAATATATATGTAAAACTTCAATTAAAATGGGGGGGGGGACAACCCTAAGCTACATAAATCATTGTTTTGTCTTGTGTTGTACCTAAGGTAAAATTATGTACCTAGGGTAAAATTATGCTCTCATTTTCTCTTTGTATTAAAGCTATAACCATGATGCTTTAAATCAATTATTCAGAAAGCCTCAAATTTTCAACATGATGCAACTGAGTAAGATTTGATTTACTTTTTTTTAAAGAATGAGATTATGCTAACATGTTCTCCTTTTATGCCACCGTGCAGCTAAGGCTGTATAAATAGAAGCTATTCTGTCTGTATTCTCTCTCAAGTGTTGTGTCTGATAAATTTTTCACAAATGAGAACATTAGCTACAACTAATGCCAGTTAAGCCTCACCAAAACTGAATTATTAAATCTTCTTGCCTATATCCTGTTACAGACTTCTTATGAATACTTGATTTTATTTTGTATAATTGACAAGACTTGTCAGGAAAGGGTGGTTTTAATGGCAATCAAATTAAGATCAACTGGTATAAGTGTCACAATGAAGAGTCTGTGTCAAGTGCTGAAGAATTAATTGATGGGTTATTGAGAAACAAGGCATGTGAAGCTGTCATAAAGTGTTGTAATATTAGCAACCTGCTTGCTATGAGTCAGAAACTAAGAGCCCAGGGTTTTATGTCTACACAGAACAAAAGTTTATTTTAAATCATTTATATCACTATATTGCAGGGACATTCTAAGCAGCTGACAAGCTGAAGAGCACCACTGAGTTGGGGGTTACAGAGCTTCATTTACTATATTCAGAAGAAAAGTTCAGCTTTGATAGCTTACGGTAAAAAGGAACTGTAATATATGACAAATATTTATGCCATAATGTTGTCACACTTGGGACACAGGGAAAAACATATTGACATTTATAAGGGATTGATGAAAATTAGTTCTAAAGCATTAATTTTTCCTAATACCACTGAAAGAACTATGTTCACTCAGGAGATATTTGATCTGAATTAAGAAACTGATGAAGCAATTGATTAATTGGAATTTAAGCCATCAGTCACTGG
The DNA here is from genome assembly GCF_964188315.1 of Podarcis muralis. Classification (NCBI taxonomy): domain Eukaryota; kingdom Metazoa; phylum Chordata; class Lepidosauria; order Squamata; family Lacertidae; genus Podarcis; species Podarcis muralis. Next base: position 56,716,514 of record NC_135662.1, on the reverse strand, counting down.
ATCCATCAACAGAATCATTTACATTCTAAACAATCAGCTTATGGTCCAATAGGATACCATGTATTAATACACAGTCAATATGATACCCCTGAACTCATCACAATTCCTTATTGACAAGCACACAGATGCTTTTAATCCAAGCTTGATCACGCTGCATATATTTTAGGGGTCTTATATTGACTCTGTACGTTTTAGGAATTTTTATTTTATTAAATACATTACAGAATTATTTTGCATTCACTGAGCATCATCCAGAGAAAAGGAGATATTTAAAGCATCTGCCCACGTTCTTAAATTCTAATTATACAATTTATATCCTCTTTAGAAGTAGAAGCACATCCCAAACCTTCCTCTTATTGAAACATTTAAAAAATCAAAAGGGTTAAAGCAAGCAAATTGTCATGCGCAAGCAATGAATTCATTTTGAAATTATATCCCATTTTTGAGAATCACTGAAAACAGGACAATTGTGATAGACATAATACTAACTAGTTTAAATTTATATACTGGAACTAATCAGAGTTGGAAGGGACCATGAGTGTCATCTAGTCCAACCCCTTGCAAAGTAGGAATCTTTCATCCAATGTGGGGGGGAAGTTCCATTATGCAAGTTGAACTCATTGTACTGACAAAATGATTTAGCTGGAATTCACCCATACTTATTAAGTAATACACAGCATTCATTTAGCACTGACACCCTGGGCTCCTTTGGGCGGAAGGGCTGAATATAAATTTAATAAATAATAGAGTGTTTGAGCATTCAAAACATTGTATATATAGGTTGGTATTTAAGTGGCAGGTGTGATGTTCCACACAGAGTTCAGTTCCGATTAACAGTGGAAGTCCCTGCATTGCCAAAATACCCCTCCCCACCCCTGCCCCTCACCCACAGCAAAAAAAGGTCAAGGGCCCTCAGGTCCAGTAAATACCTGATGAAGTGCCACCAGCAGTCAAAAAAAATGCACACCCCTGCATTCTGGCCCTTATTCCTGTGTAAATATTGCAACATCACTAGAATGTGGGTGAAAGACACCCCCATATTGCAGCTGAAGGGCTGAGCCTGATAAAAATTAACTTGCCTAAGACCACTTTGCAATTCATAACAGGAGCAAGCTTTAAACCAAGGATTGTTTTTCCTTTTCAGCTCAGCCTTGGCCACTACACTACACTAGCTCTTTAAGTATTAGCATATTAAGTATACTATTAGTATACTTTGTATTAATGCTATTATTCCACTTGAGTTTATGTAGAAAACAATAGGTGGAACACATAAAAGCGATATTATTCAGTGGCTTGAGATAGGTGTCAAAACATTGCTAGCCTGAGTTAAATCAAATGTTAAAACTGGAATAGGAGCTGAGATACGGGAACAGATTAAAGTAGTTTGGACAGATTGTTGGCAGTCACTCATGCCCTGAAGATAAAAGTTTATTTGGCCGTATGTGCAAAACTTCACTATAGTCATTTGTCATTCTCTGTAGCAATACATTTCCCAAACTTTCTTTCGTTTCAAGACAGGTAGGTTTTAAAATGTATGGTTTCTAAACATAATAGATATTTCCAGAACACGTGCCACAACTATTACAGCCTTATTATTCTGTAGCAGTGCTTAGAAAGAGATAGGAGGTGACACTTGAGTTGAACAGCTGAATTCCAAAGTGATACCACATTTTCTGTGCAATTTCAGAGGTTCAAAGTGTCAAACATCCTTGTGCAAAAAGCCACAAAACACTTATCTGTAATTAATTATAATGTATAAATGCACAAAACAACTAAGTAACATTTTTAATGAAATGTAACAGGTCTTCTTTCAGGTTACCTGCTACAGTACTTAACATAATTCTGTAATTTCTACAAAAAATTGGAGGCATAGCCAGTAATTTAAATTCACCACTGCCGTTAATTTGAGAAGGCATAATCTAAGATGACATAACTAACTACCCAGAATATATAAAAAGGAAAAGTAGTTATGTTGGTCCACAACAACCCCCACCCCCCAGACCACAATCCACAGGTGAGCAATATCATACAGCTTCCTGTTAAGTGTATAAACACAGGAACACACTCACCTCCTCCTCCTCCAGCACAGTCATGGTGAGGAGGAAGTACGCAAGCTTCAGCTTCTACTTTGAATTCTACTAAATTCTACCAGAATTTTTTATTCTTTTTAATTTTTGTAGAATCACTTTTAATTATACCAAAATTAACCAGTTTGTCAGTTTTGATGATGCCTGCTTAAAAAAAAAATATGTTTAGGCAAGCTCACCCATGTATGGAATTTTAACAATTAAAAATTGCTGATTTTAGTTATATTTTGATAATTTTTATGTCAAAATGTTTTAAGGTTTGATCTTATCTGTATTTTAAATGAGTATCTTATAGCACTTTGTGCAAACTTCATAGAGAATTTTGTCAATTAAGCAGGGTATAAATCTTGGTTAAATAAAAATAAATAAAATAATGATGCAACAATGTGTGGTTAAGTGAAAGCTTCTAAACTACTCCTCACAGCTGTACTAGAAGAGAGGCGAGGGATGAGCATATTAGCCAAGGTTAATTAACTATGGCTCAGCATGACATCTAAACACAGCCACTATATGAATTTATCACATCAATGTAATATACCAACAGTGTAATCTTATGTATATTTACTCAGACGTAAGTGCCATTGATTTTAATGGGGTTACTCCCTAGGAAGCATTAGGACTGCAGTGTAAGACTAGAATTCAGAGCACTACAAACTAAAGGAGCAATATCTGTTGCACAGTTCCACAAGTAAACAACCAGCTTTTGTATAATCTGTATGCACTAGAGATGGAGGAAGCGACAAAAGAGTCCCAAGCTAAGCCGATGGACAAGATTGCCAACTACCAGGGCACACGCCAATTCCTGCTGGGATACCACCACAGTAGTAGAGCTAAAACAGAGGCCTGGCTCTATTGCCAAGATGAAGCTCCTACCAGGAAGAGACAGGGAGTGTGGTCAAGCAGAGTTCCAACAAAGCCTGTAGCCACTAGTTCAGGGGTCAGCAAACTTTTTCAGCAAACCTTGTGGGAGGCCGGACTATATTTTGGAAAGGAAAGAAAATGAACGAATTCCTATGCCCCACAAATAACCCAGAGATGCATTTTAAATAAAAGGACACATTCTACTCATGATTCCTGAAGCTGATTGGCCTGGATCCAGCCCCAGGGCTTTAGTTTGCCTACCCATGCACTAGTTCATAACCCAGCCAGTCACCGACAATGAGCATCAGCTCTCAAACAACATGGGTTGGGGGGGCGGGGAGATGATAATGGCCTCACAGGCCCTTCCATCTTAAATCTAAGGAAAAAAGCTAGTATGGCAGCAGCAAAGAGTGGATGTGGCAACTCCACCCACCACATGTAGCTAAATTGTGCATTGTCTGTGCTAGGGGTTACATATCAGTTCACAGAAGACTACATGGGCATGCAGTTTTATTTTATCCCTGCCAGGTTTGCTGCCTTGTACAAAAGGCATAGCTTTTACACAAATAGAATCATGATCCTCTCTAAAGCTGGATAAATACTTTTTATTTTCGATCAGGTGTTCCTATCTACTTAAAAAGAAAAGAAAAGAAAAAAAGCAGAACTACAGAATCAATCCAAGAGGATCCATTTGAAAACAGCAATAATATAAACTTTCAGTTACTATAATCACTAGTGTATATCCTTCACGAAGCATCCACAGAACAATACCAGAAAATATCAACATACCTGTTTTTTCTGACGTTCTCAGAAACACCATATCAGATGGAATTCGCTGATTCTGTTGGGGGGAAGAACAGCATGTTTGTTATATATGTGTGTGTGTATAGAGAGAGAGGGGGGCATTTAATTCTAAGGGTTGAATCCTATATAGTCATTGTGTTCATGGAACAGAATTACCCCCTCCTCTGTGTACCCCTTATTTATTTATCTATCTATCTATCTATCTATCTATCTATCTATCTATCTATCTATCTATCTATTTAAGTGCAAGACAAGAAACGTTTGGGGGCCAAAGGGATGTGAGCTTGCTTACACAAATCCCTTTGCCTCTAAAGCCATCACTGGGTCCTGCACTAGGCTGAACTGAAGCAAACAACTGTAGCTCAGTAACCATCTGACAATCACACTTCTAACCTGGATGGCTGGGGGCTAGCACTTGGGCATTAATTTTTACTGTGCGCTCTCTCTCTCTCTCTCTCTCTCTCTCTCTGTGTGTGTGTGTGTGTCTGTGTGTGTGTGTAATATTAGCAAACTTAAACCATCACTTTATTGTCTACATATCCCTTAACAATTATTTCAATTGTCCAATGGTGTTTCAATTCTCTTCCCCTTCTTTTCATTTTTTTAAACTATGTTTAACTTGCTAAACTATCAAAATGCTAAAGCTAACTGGGGTTGATTTTGTCCTCAGCAAATAGGATAAAGGAACCGTTAGCACTTTGCCCATATCACAAGATCCATAGTTACAAATAGCAGACATTAAGTACAGTAAACATCAAAACGGCAGCACTAGTTTACGCTATCACTTTTCCTCCAACAGCTTTTAAGAATCAGGCATTTTAGACTGAGAACCCCCTCTGCACAGTGTCTTTGATCTCTGATCAAATAAATAGCCTTGCATTGCTGCTGTAAAGTATGTGTGTACACACACATACATAAACACAAAATGATGGGGAATGCAAACCTTTAGCGTTCTACAGAGAAATAACAGAAGAGCCTACTCCAACATTTAAGAAAAGCAAATGACGTGAGAATGAGTGTAGAATCTCATTTCACTCCATCAGAATTTTTTTTAAAAATGCTGAAATTTAATTGCATATTCTAAAACCGTCCAGATCCTTCCTATATTGAGCAAAAAGTCTTTTTATATAGTAAGGTGGAAAGAGAGGGTACAGAAAAAATATAAATCTTACTGAAGAACATGAGCTATATTGTATATTCAATACTTGTGAACCTACTATCTGCAAAACTGAGAGGAGAGGCAAAAGGCAACTTCAGAAGTCAATAAATCATTCCTTAAATGACAAACATAAAATCAGATGTGCTGTCTTTATATAGATTAACTATACATCTTTACAACTTCTCTTTTAATGTTGACATAAACCTTTTAGTCACATCTCAGGTTACTAGCGTTATCCTTTAAAACTGTTGCCCGTTAACAAGCTGAAGCTTTGACAAAAACGCAGCTCTCTCACACACCAGCAGACATAATTAATCTTACCATCCTCATTACAACGGCAGGATACCAATAAAAACAAGTTCTCATATTTGTCAGTTATGAGTTCCAATTATTTGTCTTTGTAACAAAAGTAAATATTTAAAATTATAAAGTCCTTCATACTGACAACAATGGTTGAAAAAGATCTACTTTAGATTTGCTAAAATGAAATAAATAAAATAAGCCCTACCAATTTACTCCAATTAATTATTTGGGAGCATATCCAGGTGCAACATTGCTGGAGCTATGCAAGGGTGGACCCAATCGCCCTGATCACCCTTGGGCAGGAGATCATTGCAAGCTTTGTGTAATAACCAGGCATTATCAAGATTTTAAATGTGTTCTCTTGTATCCTTTGTTCAGGGCTATGACTGGATGAATCCCAAACCGGAATTAAGATTGCCGGAAGAAATATCAACAACCTCAGATATGCAGATGACACAACCTTGATGGCAGAAAGTGAGGAGGAATTAAAGAACCTTTTCATGAGGGTGAAAGAGGAGAGCACAAAATATGGTCTGAAGCTCAACATCAAAAAACCTAAGATCATGGCCACTGGTCCCATCACCTCCTGGCAAATAGAAGGGGAAGAAATGGGGGCAGTGAGAAATTTTACTTTCTTGGGCTCCATGATCACTGCAGATGGTGACAGCAGTCACGAAATTAAAAGACGCCTGCTTCTTGAGAGAAAAGCAATTACAAACCTAGACAGCATCTTAAAAAGCAGAGACATCACCTTGCCAACAAAGCTCCATATAGTGAAAGCTATGGTTTTCCCAGTAGTGATGTATGGAAGTGAGAGCTGGACCATAAAGAAGGCTGATCATCGAAGAATTGATGCTTTTGAATTATGGTGCTGGAGGAGAATCTTGAGAATCCCATGGACTGCAAGAAGATCAAACCTATCCATTCTTAAGGAAATCAGCCCTGAGTGCTCACTGGAAGGACAGATCCTGAAGCTGAGGCTCCAATACTTTGGCTACCTCATGAGAAGAGAAAACTCCCTGGAAAAGACCCTGATGTTGGGAAAGATGGAGGGTGCAAGGAGAAGGGGACAACAGAGGACGAGATGGCTGGACAGTGTTTTCGAAGCTACCAACATGAGTTTGACCAAACAGCAGGAGGCAGTGGAAGACAGGGATGCATGGCATGCTCTGGTCCATGGGGTCACAAAGAGTCGGACACGACTAAACAACAACAATGGGTGATATCCAGCAGTGCCTGTTTGACTGCAATGGGTTTCTGACTGTGCAACAGGAATTTCTCTTTTTCTGTTTTCCCCTGCAGCCTCACTGTGCACCTTGAAAATCTGCTCTGGAAGGTTGGCGTACCTTCCAGAGCAGATGGGTGGGGGCAGGCTGCTGACATAACATTAGATAATGCCCATTAACTACCTATTCTGCTTGAAACCTGCTCTGTGGCAGGAAATTATACAAATAGCAAAAATGATAAATGTATACCGGCTAATACTTTAAGAGCTCTTATCTGTAGTGTGTGTGTGTGTCCCCAATCAAAAAAACATTTTAAAGTACCAACCTTTTCCACTATAATGAGATCGCCAACTTGAATGTCTGAGCTTTTAACTTGCACTTTACCTTTAAATAAATAAAAAATAAGTCAACATAAGCAATAATTAAGAAATCACAGACACATTTTACTCCTATGCTCACTTTTGTGCGAGTTTTTTATCAAATAAATGTTTTTAAAAACCATTAAGAAGCTTACTTAAATACAACTACCTTTAAAATAACTTCAATATCGAATTAAATCTCTGGGAGAAATTTTGGAAGAATGATTTGAAATTTACTGCACGCTATGCACTGAAAGAGAACTATATGAAAATGATTCATAGATAGTATTTAACTAAGAGTCAATTGACTAAAATGTACAATGTGGAATCGTATTTGTGTTGGAAATGTAAAGAAATAGAAGGAACATTTTTTCATATGTGGTGGGCAAGCAAAAATGTAAAAGCATATTGGGAAATGATATATTATGAGATGAAAAAAATGTTCAAAACAAAATCATCCCCCCTCCAAAAAAAAGAGAGCCTTCGTGGGCCATATTTGACAGGTAGGCCTAAATAAATTATGATGTCAAGTAAAACCAATCTCACCCAAAAGCAACATTTGGTGCCAAACCCAAACAACTAAACCCACTGATTTCCAGCAAAATCAGTTCCACTGGGGAATTCTGATGGAACAGTGAGATGAAAAACCAATTTGGCACTTGAAATTAATTTTCTTCTGCAAAAAAAGCAGTTCTTGCTTCGTGCAATGGCCATTAACACCAAGAAAACATACACTTATTCTTCAATAATTAATGAAGATAAATTATAGTAAACATAGCATTACTCTGAGTGTCACGGGAAAGTCAGGTGAGTTAAACATTTAAATGAGAAACACCTATTAATACCTATTAATATGGGAAGTCTTGAAATTTATCCTCCTATCTGAAAACCTAAATTTGGCATCCAGAATACAGCTGACTCCCGAACGTATCTCAGATACTATTTATTCCCAATCATCCTGTGAACATCTTGCATGTCTACAACCTTTGCTTGAAAACTACAAAGTATCATGCATGTATCCCAATTCTAAATACTTGTGTTTTTACTAAATAAGTACCATAGTGGATAGACCCCATCTCCACTTCTGTGAAGTATTGCTCATTGTGGGGTGATAGCACTTAATGCCTTGTGATGTTGGTCTCTTGATTTATTCTCAGAATATGCCTTCCTGCCCCAAAATTCTAATTTCTCACAACACGGTAAGAGTTGTAGTTATGAGAGTGAGACTTCTGTTTTACTAAAAAGCTTCGGTAAAATTATGTATTATCAAACTGCTTCTCTGAAGTACAGAATGTGTAAATTTATCCTTCATAGCATAGTGCACTTTTTTATGAATGTGGTAACAGCGACAGTTGTTTCCAATGCAAATGTACAAATTCAGGTAAGTTTTACCCTACGCCCACTTGTTTGCAAGGGGGCTGGAAGAACATACTTGAGCAATAAAAACGATAATTTAAAACCTTAAGATGTCTATAAACAATTCTCCTTTGACTATTAGAACCAGTAGTCATTTGATAACATTTCAGAAAACATACAAATTATATAATATTACAACTTTGGAAAGACAATTTGAGAAAAACATCAAATGCTATTCATTGAATAAATTATTTTTGCAAACTATTTTTTCCTTCTAAACACATCTCACTAGCTAAAAACACTCTTCACCATCTGTGTAATTGCCAATAAAAAAGTCCAAAGCTGTCAGAAGTGACTGCATATCGAAGCTTTATAGTCCACCAAGGCGCAAGCCTTTGCCTAAAGCCGTATTGTGGAACTAGAACACAATTAAGTGTCTATCATAATTCATTACACTTGAATGGCTCAAGAAGATTGCAGTGGAGTTAAATAAATATAATCCTAGTCTATGAATGCCAACAAAAGATGTCCACAAACAAGGTAAGCAAAATTATGCAAATGCTGTAGTAGAAAGAATGTGAAGCCTCCTTTCAACATTTCTCTCCAAGATACTGTCTCTGTTTTGGTTAGTTAACCTGGTTCAAGTAAATAAATAAAAATTCCAAAAATGTGCTTAGTCAAAAAAGCTAAACCTCCGGTTGTTTTCGAATCTGCATCCTGTCCTTCCAACTCACAACAAAATTATCAAGGAGGTTCACATAAAAAGATGGCAATTTTCTAAAACAAGCTGTTATATTCATGCAAAGCTCTGAAATTTTGGGTCAAGAAATTGAAGCAATGGGAGATCAATAGAGGAATTAGGACAGGAGCAAATAGAAAGCAGTAATTGGTGATAAACTGACCAGGTACTGAAGAATACTAAACCTACAAAGTGCTCTTAGCCAAGAAACGTCAGTAACTGTGACAACTTTTAGAGACGCAAAAGCATAGTGTCACCCAGAGAGGGAGATATTAATAGTCATGCCATTGTAGCAAGGGTAAGGTAAAGGTAAAGGGACCCCTGACCATTAGGTCCAGTCGTGGCCGACTCTGGGGTTGCGGCGCTCATCTCGCTTTATTGGCCGAGGGAGCCGGCGTACAGCTCACGTGGCCAGCATGACTAAGCCGCATCTGGTGAACCAGAGCAGCGCACGGAAACGCCGTTTACCTTCCTGCCGTAGTGGTACTTATTTATCTACTTGCACTTTGACACACTTTTGAACTGCTAGGTTGGCAGGAGCAGGGACCGAGCAACGGGAACTCACCCCGTCGCGGGGATTCGAACCGCCGACCTTTTGATCGGCAAGTCCTAGCAATACCCGCATCCCACCAAGGGTATTCCAGTCCAAATGATTTTGGAATCTAGGACACTCATTTTGCAGGTTTAGTAAATAACCATACGATTGATCCCAGAATAATGGATCACATGACTGTAAACTCTTGGGTGGGATATACCATATATACTCCAGTATAAGCCGACCCGAATATAACCCGAGGCACCTAATTTTACCACAAAAAACTGGGAAAACTTATTGACTCGAGTATAAGCCTGTTCACCACACCACAAACCTGGTGGTGGCAGCAGCAGCGGAGAAAGAACAAGCAGCCCAAAAGGGCTGCTTTCAGGCTGCTCGTTCCTCCGCCACCAACAGCGGCAAAGGCGGAGAAGGATGAAGGAGCAGCCCGAAAGGACCCTCACTCGAGTATAAGCCGAGCGGGGCTTTTTCACATAAAAAATGTGCTGAAAAAGTCAGCTTATACTCAAGTATATACAGTATGTACCTGTCAGTAATAGTGGCTGTACTTCCATTTTAATCAGAAGAGCCATGGCAACAGTACTAAGAAGTTACTGTACTGCTTAATGCTGTAACTATTAAAATAGCTATATTGATCTATGATTCTTTGTGAGACCTATAGCTGGTACAGCATATACTAAATGCCCATTAATTACAATACTACCTATACGATGTGGAGGAATGTTGGAGTTTCGTATTAAAGACAGCCACAAGGAGCACCTTCCAACATACAAACTCCCCCTGCAGTAGCTGCATTCCAACATAACAATAAGCTGAGAACCTTGGTTTAATAAACCACCCTGTGTATGAGCTGATGCACCTGGTCCAATCACACCCACTTTGATCTTCCCTTCATGGAAATGAATATACAAACCACAAAGAGAATAGCTTAGCATTATGTCTGAACTGGAACAAATGACTTGTTTCACCATGAAAAGCCATGAGAACTAGCCAGCCTTAAACCAAGAGTTGCTTGTTTATGAATCTTAACTTGTTAGGGAGAAACAAACCACAATCCTGGGTTTGGACATAATGTTAAGCTACTCCCTTCCCTGTTTGCTTACCTGCTTGTACAACCAGGAGTGATAAGGCTGCGTGTACAAGCAAGCAGCTAATACACAGTAAGGTCTATAAAGCCAAGTTTCTTGGCTTATTGGTACATGCGAACATGGTCACTGAGGAAATGTTGTCCGTGCTACATCTGTCCTAGGTCAGACAGACATCACTAGACTTCACCCAATACCCTTAAGAACAGCGTGCACACAAATGAGCTGGGAATTGGGAAAACATACTTCTGCTGCTTTTCTCCAGAAACATGATTGCAGGATGGAACTCTCATCATCAACAAACTTGCTCAGTTCAGGCGCACAACAAAAGCACAAAGGGAGTGGGGATATAAATTTAATAACTAATAACAATAAATAATAACAATATGCATAAGGGACTGATTGGTTGGGGGGTAGAGGAGAAGAGAACTTGCAAGCATCTAGGCAAGGAGCAGAGAGGGAGAAATACTCTCTTTTCCAAGGATGGCATAAGTACAGGACTATAAAACATGAATTCCTGGCACTGCCTTTTAAGAACTAAGGCATGAACTTCCCTTGTTATGCATCATGAGGTTATGAAAGTTTATGAAAGTTTTACAAAAGATGCCATTCCAGGGGGAACAAAATTGTTTTTAAACAAGTGTGACCTTCCATTCCTTTGTACTCATTTGCAGTCATTCTTCCCTCCATCTGCTGTTATTTCAGAACAAAGGAAAAGGGAATGCATCACCATTGCTGAGCCATTGCCAAGGCAACGGGACCAATGTACCCTGCCTTGCCATGCTTTGGTAAGTTGCACTGCTTGCAGTTCTATGTAGCAACTTTCACCCCAAATAAGTTATTGTCATACAGTGCTGCATGTGACTGGTTGGAACAGAAGGGGGAGAGAGGCTGAAAGTAATGTACAACAGATGGAGAGAGTGCACATTTGGATACATATTTGACTAGGTATCCATAGACACATTCTGCCCCTACTAGTCAAATGAGCACAACTGGGTTGTGTAAGAGGGTGTTTTCCAACATGCAGAGGGGGAGAGCAAGCCTACATGAGTGTCCTACCCTGAACTGGCCCATTAGGAGCCACAAAATCTCCTGCAATATTAAACTATCCTTTGTGGAGATCAGAAGGCTTTCAGAAAGTGGCAAACTAAACAGTAACATAAAAATGTAGCAAGCCACAATTAAGAGATGATAGAAAATCTCTACATACAGAAAGAATACTCAATACATGGAGCCATGAAATAAAGAAAATAAGCAGTATAAGCTTCAACAAAAGGCATCGTTTAATGGAAATTTATAAGCAGAGTTTTAGTTAATAGTATTCATTTTTGTTCCAAAGGCTAGCCATGGATGAATGCATATGGATGATTTCAATGTATACATAACAGAGGGAAAACGGAATGTTAATTATTTTTATATTAAACACCAAATAAAATTAAAATCTATTCAGCAGTTTTACCAAATATATTGGCTTATTCTTTGAGTAAGATCAACACAAGAGAGAAATGTATGCTGTATTTAACATAACCTTTTGCCTTTGATAGTTTCATCTTTGAAGAATCTAGTGCAGACATGCACAACCTTTGAGTTAAATGCAATCCATGATTCATACATTGTTTATTTCAGGTTATAATGCCAGCATTTTAAAAAGAATTTATACAGCACTCTTTAGAGAATTTTGGCATATGTATTTTATGTGTGATGAACTCATATTCTTATGCCTTATTCAAGTGATAGTGATTAACATAATTTCCATCAGTTATAGCTAGTGGTAGTCTTGTTAGTTTCCCTCAGTTAAATCTACCAGGCCAGCATAATTTGTGACCCACTGCACTGAATGAAACCCACCAACCATGTATGGCAACCTTCTATTTGCTGCCTGCCTAGGATTACAAACACAGGAGACTGTTAAGCACCGAACAGGCCACAGTATATGCTAATAGGCTGTGTTTTTTTGGCTGGCCATAATTTGGAGGTCTTGTTTAAAGAAATAGTACTTCACACAGACCAGAAAATATGAATGCTATTCATGATTCACAGGGAAAAAAAGTTTGCCAACCTCTTATTGTAAGCTTGCTATATAATTGAGAGTTCATTTCCTTGTCTCGCTGGTAACGACGAAATTCATCAACTGCCTCTCGTAGCACTGTGACAGCCAAAACAAATCCCTGTTTAAAATATAACAAACATTTCCCGAAATGGAAAATATTTCTATTAAAATCCACAGATAAGAAAAGCATGCACTTTATATTTCATTTTAGTAGGACTGTTTGGAGTTTTGTTGTGTGTTTTCTTCCCTTTTGCCAAGGCATAGTTATTCCAGAACAGCTGAGGAAAATTTGAGACATAGCCAATGATTTCTGGAAACATTTCCAAAACATGTGATAAAACTATTGAACAGGCTCTCATCACAAGAACAAAATATAGTACCCTCCACTCAAAGCTGTTTTCAGATGAATTCACATCTAAAAGGCAATGGGATGGTTCATATGCAATAACAAACTGTGGGTGTGTAGCTGTGTTAACAGAGCTGGTAGAACCAATGCACACTGGCACCCCACTCTCTCTTTTCCTGGTTCAGGATACATCATAGTTTTCCCTTCTGTGCAGCTTCAGTTTGTGCTTGCTCTGCAAATCAGGAGCAAACCCTGGTTTTCAATTCTTATTTAGAGAGCAAGCACAAATCAAAGATGACTTGCTTCAAACCAGGAAAGGAGGAAGGGCATTCCAAGCTCAAGCGAGGGGGAAGCATATGAGCCAAAGGTTCAGGCACGTAACACCAAAGCATGGTTTTGATGTTACAGCTGCACCAACCCATAGTCTCCAAGACATGAAGCTGAGCTGCATGATAAAAATCATCAAGCACACTTACTTTTAAATAAAGGTTGAGATGTAACAAGAGAAGACTAATCTCCTAAACGAGTTTTTCTTTTTGCCTTGAAGGTGGGTAACTTGACTTTGGTTAAAAATTATAGTGAGCCAAAACTCAGTTATTTAGGAGTAAGTTCCATGGAATCAATTACTTCCAAAAATGTACTGAAACATTTGTTTTTAGCTGCATATACTAGATCAGATATACCAAACTTTTGGACTATGTGTCACATGTAGACCTTATAGCATTTTTTTCTGGAGTAGTTATAAAAAAGTTTGGGCAATTCCCTTTGAAAATAAAATCAATAACCAATGTTAAATGTAATATCCTGGCTATAGCCAGATACTTCCAATGTTTTCAGACAGCATAGGTAGAATCGTAGTTCTTAAATTATAGAACATACAAGTTGTAACTTTTTATTATAGATAAAAGTATTTTTTTTAAAAAAAAATGTGCTTACTTTTCCCAGACACACACAGGTCCATTTAACATGAGAGTCACATTTCTTTTGATCTGACTCGGTTCAGATGTAACACGTCATGATCTGTGAAGCGTTGTTAAGAGACCAGGAGTACCCCTGCAATTCCTCTCCTTTCCTCACAAAATCGTATTCTCCTTTGCTCCCTTCTCATTCAAAATCCCCAACTATGGTTAGTGTTGCACAAAACCATAAGTATCTGAAACTAAATAGACTTCAGCGTCTGGTTCAAAGCCATGTCGTTTGACATTAGCTCTGAAAAGAGAATGGAGATCATTCAAGTGAAAAAAGGGAGAAGCATGGAAATCAGAAGTATACTCCTGATCTCTTAACCATTAGGAAATAGGAAATGTTTCTTCTGCACTGAGCGTCTTTCATGTGTGGTAGAGGCTAGTGTGGTGGAAGAGAGCCACAGAGCTGATCCCCAAAGCTGCTGTCAGGGACTGGGATGGGACAATGGCAGAGGTGGGCTTCATGAACACACCAGCAGAGCCAATCCTGTGCTCTTGCCAGCATATGTGCACAGAACCAACATCACTGCCACTGCTCTTTCCAGGTAAGCTGCCATGCCATCAGTGTTAGGAGACAGTTCTATACAACCACACTGGCCATGTGCACACAAGCTGATAAAAGAAATATATATATATATATAGTTGTATAGCATTTTTGATTACCAGAGGAGCCCAATAGGTGTAGAGGTAGCCTATTTTCAGCGCTGGTACGAACTGTGAGCAGGAGACTACGAGAAAATAAAGATTCAAGAAAAACTTGAATTGTTCATATAAAACCTAAAAGTGAAAGAAAAAAGAAAAACCAGGAAATGGTGCTTTCAAAAACATTTCCAGTATGCAGAAACTTTTTTTATGTAACAGGAACTTTAATCACAATTATAATCAATAACAGTTTCTTTTCCTTTTTTGAGTGCTGCTTTCAACATGGCTTGAACTATCTCTACTATCACAGAAAAATCAATCAATAGTAACATGAACATTTAATGGTGATGACTATTCCAATATAAAATATTAAATAGAAAATTCACCCATAATATAGGCATTATAGTATCTAGCATTTATTGTAGCACTACAGAATGTTCATTAGACAAAACATGTGTTATCTGAGCAATACTTAGCAATACAATAAGCTTATAAGCAGAGTCCAAGCATGTAGAGGAGGGTATCCTTTACAGGAGCCCAGACACTGATAAGGGGCACCCTGTAATTTAGCAATGGGGGGAGGGTAAGTGTTTGGTGGTTATTAATAGAATTATAGAATTGTAGATAGTCAGCAAGCTTCGCTAAGAATTGTTTTCAGGGTAGATATTTTATTAAACAAAACTAGCACACGAGGATGGTTGGGTAACAGTGTGAGCCATAGCATACTTTTGTAAGTTTAGAAGTATAATTTCAAAATTAAAAGAGAAGCTTCCGGGTCATGTGGCCAGCATGACTAAGCCGCTTCTGGCAAACTAGAGCAGCACACGGAAACGCCGTTTACCTTCCCAGCGGAGCGGTACCTATTTATCTACTTGCACTTTGATGTGCTTTCAAACTGCTAGGTTGGCAGGAGAAGGACTGAGCAACGGGAGCTCACCCAGTCGCGGGGATTCGAACCGCTGACCTTCTGATCAGCAAGCCCTAGGCTCTGTGGTTTAACCCACAGCGCCACCTGCGTCCCAAGTGGTGTGTATGTAGGAGAGGCCAATGCTACTCATCCTCAAAAAATGTTTGAGCTTCTAAAAGCTACTTCAGTTATATCTCCAAAATACAGATGGAGAACTAACCTGAGAAAACAGTGATTTGATTAATGTCCTCTAAATTCATAGCTAAAGTGAGGCCACTATTCAATAACAAATGTGATAAAAGAACAACTCCAGTATTGCCTAGCCATTAGCAACAAGAGTAATGAATACAGAAAAGAAAAGTACATAACCTTCCAAAAAGAAAGAGTTATGATATAAGAGGAAACAGTATGCATATAATCTAAGTGATACAAAATAGTTTCTCTGGATTGTACTGTACAATAAAATCAGCATAATATAACCTGTCACTCTACTATTATCCCTAGCTATTCTCCCCAAGTGAAAAATGTTAATATTGTAATTTATTTATGTTTAAATACATTTCCTTTTTTAATATGAAAATAAAGAATGTTACCCCAAAGTCTGCATGTGGGTAGAATGCAAACACAGTGCATTCAAATGTAAGCTCCAGACAAACCAACGTATTATAGAAATTTCAATACAAGGGAAATTCAATTGGTTTAGCAGTTATTACTGATTTACAAGTATGTGTACAAATGCTAAGAGGAACGCTACAGAAATACTGTGTTTATATTTACAATGAAACTTGATTATTCTGTTCTAGAATGTTTAAATTCTTATATAAATTAATCTCAGCAGGGTAACAATATTTCCTCCCTCACCACTAATTAATTTAAAATCCCAGTTAGTATCAATTAATAGCTCAGTAATTTGCATTCATACTAAAGCCAGAATAGGATTCCAACTGTGCAATTACAAAACGCTTTCAAACTATTCCATTTCCTAAGGAAAAGTTTAAGAAAAAATATTCCAAGACTAATAATGCATCTGGACTATGCTGTGCCAACAGGTGTTCACAAATCATGGCTGATCTTTGCAGGCATCGGGACTCTGCCTAAACCCCTGAAACACACATTGTGCATTTAACTACAGTAATCAATGTCTAAATGTATACTTAATGACCTTTAGGAAAACGTTCAGTGTAAATAGAGAAAATTTTGGTTTCATGCAATGAAGATGAAAATATTTGTCTGCATGAAAGCAGTTGACATTAATACTCTCAAAAGAAAACACATTATGGAGTCCACATTATGGACTCACTTTTTCTTTTAAATAAAGAAGGGGTTATAAGTAATATCCTTGCATGTGCCAGCTAGCTGAATAATGTTGGTGGGTTAGGGGGAGTGTAAGGAGAGAGGAAAAAACCAGTGCACAAGGTTTACAAAAATCTGCATTCTTACTGAAATTAAGAATTGAAAGACGCAGCATTCTTGTCAACAAGTAACCAACAAGATAATTTATTACTGTGGAAAAAGGCACAGTATATAATGGCCTGTTTATTTCACACTCATTGAAACACCTCTCCCTCAAGAGTTACTTTTCAGTCAAATATTAAATTAGAAACTAACAAGGCTGGCTATCCAAAGAATCAATGCTAAAGTCATAGAATTTACTGAAATCAGTCAAAGAACAAAAAAAATAAAGCCAAACTGTGCCCTTTTGTGATTTGCACAAAATGTATTACAACAAATTATTATTGCCAGTGTTGAAAAGAATTCTGCATCTTGAAAACCATAATAAGCCAAAAGAAAATCTGAAGAGACAGAACATTATTTTAAACTGGATTTAGTTAATACAAGGTTTTGTTATATGCCTATAAAACACATAATAGCCAACACCGTATAAAGGTTTCTTACATAAAAACAATTGCTACATTTATGGGTGTTTTTGTAATCTGTACCACTAGCCATACTGGGGAATTAACTTTCCAACCACTTATTCTGCATTTAAAGTCAACACTCTGCGAGGAACATTTCAACAGAGATGTGAAAAACAAAAAAATAAAAATAGGAGGTTGGTTTACTTGTGAGCTCAAAATAAGGGAAAATATTTATCCCTCTCTCATTAATGCACAATTTAGTGCCACTAGGTAATACACAGCTTTAAAACTGCAAAAAAGCAATATTAACTCTTTAAAATTTCTTGGATAAGGAATGAATGTGAATAAAGAATATGTATACGGATTTTAGACCTGCTTTGTTATTCACATTTTATACTTAATAACTGATTACCAAATACTAAATACACGTTCATATATAGCATTAATGTATACAAGCCACAAGTTTACCCAATTAAAAAAATGAACACATGAAGCACTCTCACTTCTCTAAACGTCACCCTTTGTGTTTTGCAGAAAAAATGTTAATGGGACAATCCTATACAGGTCTACTAAGAAGTCGGTATTACAGAGGTCATAGGAGCTCACTTCCAAATAAGATAGCATAGGATTGGAGCCTGCAGACAGGTCTTTTTCTACTCTTGTGTTTACTTTGACCTGAAGGTACATACAATACAATGCAATGCTTCCAGCAAGGGGACAATTTGAAGTCAAATTTATACAGCCTTCAAATCGGACACACATTTTACTAAGAGGTCATTTTACATGTACCTATCCTGAAGCGTAAGATTAAAAATATTCATTAACAGGTATTTTAAATCACCCAAAACCTGTAGGACCAATCTAATAAAATTTAAACACTTAAAGCTATTTTTTGTCTTTGCTGGGAGATGTAATCATATGCTTATCTATCCTACTAAAATCAATGAAACATAAACATGCTTAACTTTGTCTGGATCATGTCATTTAATCATGTCTTAAAACTGGTGTGCCCAATGTGATGCCTGAGGCCACAATGGCACCTGTGAAAAGCCCTCACTCCCCCCTTCACCGCTAGTTATCTTCCCCCACCTCATACACCTTGGAAGTCAGCAGGTATCAGTCTGAAAAATTACAGTCAAGGTGGGGGCTTTGTTGGTATTTCCTCTTTCAGCTCACTAGCCTTCCATGCTGAGATTGGCCCTCCAACAGAAAACGTGGGAGGGGAAACATTTTTTTAAGAAAAAGGTAAGGTGTAGGAGATGTGAGACCCAGGGGGTATGGAGAGAAAAAGGAAGAATGGAGCAGCCAATCAGATGGGGCAGGGTAAAAAAAGGAAGGAAGGAAGGAAGGAAGGAAGGAAGGAAGGAAGGAAGGAAGGAAGGAAGGGAGTGTGTGTCAGAGTGTACAGGGTATGTATATTTGTTTCCTCCCATCTTTTCTATGTGTCTCTTCCTTGCTTTGTTTCCCCTCTCTTCTCTGGGTTTCTATGTCTGTTTCCCCACCCCAGGGTCTGGAGGTCTGTGTTTGCCTTTCCCCCCCTCCTTATCTCTGAGGGCCTGTCCTGGGCATTCCTCCTCCCAGCTTGCATCCCTCTCGGTGCCCAAGAAACACATGCATGCAGTGGGAATGAGGAGAGGGCACTCCCTACAATTTGTGACAGTTCAAGCTCAGAATGGCAACTTTTTGAAAATTCCAGATGTGCCCACAGGCCCAGAAATAATCTGCTTTAGAAGATTTTAACTGTATATATTGTTGGGCGTCCTCTTGTTATGCTGTTTTATTGTTTTCCTCCAAATGTTTTATTGTGCCCTTGTTTTTTTAAAGAAAATATATACTTGTGATCTTTTGATGAAGGGTAGTAGACAAATTAAATAAAAACAATACCTAAAAATAAGTTGCCAGTCTCTGCTCCTCACAGGTAATCATCACTGATCCCACTAATCACTTTAACCAACAAGCACATTTCTCAGTGGGAAAAGAGGACTGCCTGAACTTCAAAGGATTGCACAACTTATCATTCAAATTATTTGTTTTAAAATATTGTAAGACATACAATTTATAAGGGACATAAACTAAGCCCACCTTTAAGGAATCATTAGTAGCCTTACCCCAGGTATAAATGTAAAGATATTGTATTTTTGATTTTTTATAGCATTTCTTGGATATTTTTCTTCGCATTTTTCAGGACATCCAAGCCATACTGTGCGTGCTTTGAGTTCTTTCTTTCTCCGGCAAATGTTTATGAGCCAATCACAGCAACTGCAAGGAAAAAGAAAGCTATGCTTTAAATGTCAGTATAGTATATTCAGCTTGCTAAAAGGAAAGCAGTGGTTCTTAAAGAAAGTAACTCAATGCAACTAACTGATCTCAGACGCCTATTTTTTATACAGTATTTGTAAACAGAGTCATGTCCACAAGCTTCCTGTGTATTTTAGGAGTGGTGCTAGTTCTGTCTTAACCAAGTCGACTGAAAAGCAGTTCCATAAATTCAGGGCACAAAGCCTGGTTTTTACTGAGTTCAGCAACAAACCTAGGGAAAGGATGCGTTGGATCTCTGGCACTATTTTCCTAGGCTTTGCCTCCCCCATCCCATGCACTCCCGATAGCACCTCAAATATGCTTCAAAGGGCTCCTGACCTTCCAGGAAAGCTTCTCAGAGTGAAGGCTGCTGCCGTCAGCAGAGGAAGGCTGAAATGCCACTGCATATATATGTGGCACTTTGCAACTTGGCCAGCAGCTATAGTGGACAGAGTACAGAATTGTAATTTTTTTAGGAGCACTGCAAGACAAAATGTAGCACCTATATGCTTACAAAAGCTGCCCTGGTGGTCATAATCTACCGTATTTTTTGCCCCATAGGGCGTACCGCCCCATAGGACGCACCTAGCTTTTGGGGGGGGGGGGGAATAAAGAAAAAAAATTATTTTTCCCCCCAGGCGCGGGGCTGGCGCGGGGGAAGCCCGAGCTTCCCCCGACCCCAGCCCTGAGAACAGCCTGCTATCCGCAAGCCTAGGGAGCCCGGCGGGAAGTTGCACCAGTCTCCTGAGGGTTGCGCAGAGCTTCCTGAAGCCTGGAGAGTGAGCATAGGACGCACACACATTTCCCCTTCATTTTTGGAGGGGGAAAAGTGCGTCCTATAGGGCAAAAAATACGGTATATAGAAAAGAACTGCTTTATGGCTTTGATGCAGCACTATAGATTTTAATATGTGAATTATTCAGTTTTGTTTGATTAATTTTAATTCTTAATAATACAACAAACAGGAATGAAAGACTTTCAAAATCTCTTTGTGCTTTCAATTACAAAACAGAATATTTTGAGTGAAGAATTGTTCATGAATTGGAAGGCCGACTCAGGTAACAACTATTCCTCCCCCTTAGGCAGATGCCAAAACCTTCATCAGCTTAGCAAACAAATTACATATGTTTGAACAAAGTTTGGCACTGCTAAATAGTGGTGATGCCTGTGATAAAGGACTGATTGGCACCTAGAGATAAGTACACTTTAAGCCCTCAGATGCAATGAGGTCTCCACTGATGGAAATAATTATAGATTTTGACAATTCAATTTTAAGTATTTATTGCAAGCAAATAGGATTCAATACTTTCAAGACGTGGATATCAGCAAGCCTGTGTCCATCTGAAGCAGAAATCCCCATCAGTTGGTATACAGAGGCTGCTGCACGCCTTTTGCGATCATGTGCCTTTTGCCCGCAAAACAGTAACAAAGGCTTCTCTGTGCAAGTCAAAGCATACATAGTTACATTCAGAGAAACATTTGGAAGAAATAATCTAAGGTTAGTATTGAGTTTACAAATAAAACATTTACACAACAGTTGCTAACAAAGGGTAGTAATGAGACCAATTGCTTAAAGAGCATTAAAAAAATATACTTTGAGTTATGAGGAATGTAATTTTTAGAGGTTGCTGTTAATATTTCTTATCTGACATTCACCATAAGGTCCTAGGGTGAGTTGCAACAATTAAAAATATATACCGTATTGGCCTGAATATCAGCCTCACTTTTTCCAAAATTCCAACCACGAAAAGTTAAAAGTGTGGCTTATATTTGCAACCTTATGGTATGCAGCCAGGAGCACGGAGCAAACAGCACCAGGAGTGCGGCAAAGCGGTGCCCGCCCCGTGCGTAGTCCCTCGTCCTCTGCCCCAAAGCCTGGGAAGGGAGAGAGCAAGAAAAGGTAAAGGCCACCAACAACACAGCATGCCCCCCCCCCAAGCAGACAGGAGCAGCAAGGAATAGAGTGGCTTATATTCAGGTTCCACCCCCCCCTCCAATTTTAAAAGTGCAGCTTATATTCAGGTGCGGCTTATATTCGGGCCGATAAGGTATATTAAAAACAGTTAAAGCAGATTACAATAAAAAGGATAGGTTGGGTCCTAAAATATATATCAAAAGTGTCAAAGGCCAGAATGAAAGAAGTGTGTCTTCAGCATACACAACAAAGGTACCACTCACATATGTGGACAAGAAATTGCACACCTTAAGACAGAATGCCCTCTCCCATACTGCCATCCCCTGAACTTCTGAGTCCCCAAACACCACATCCAAGACTACCTCTGCCAGCTCAGTCTAGAAGGCTGTAGTGTAGCAGGGCAGATGATACACAATCATCCCTGTCCACAATCATCCAAGACCACAAACAATTCCTTGAACCCAAGAACAGTGTGGATTGGTCTCACTGCGAGGGAGTTTGAATTTCTATCGATGATTATGGCAACAGTCCTCACCACCACCCCTGGCCTGGAGCGGTCTTGCACTGCATAAGCAGGCAGACTCAGCTGGGTCAGCATAGGATATGGATTTATAGATTTGTTTAGTAAAGTTATCAAGCCCTTCCAAAATATAATTTCTTGTTACCACGGACAATGTATCAAATGACACGCAAATTCAATTTGGATCAACCCAGCCATGACACAACTATCACCTGATACCCAATATAATAGCTAAATGCTTTGGACGGGAGAACCAAATACTTTTGCTCGCATTCTAACTATACATTGAGTTTCCTTTTCATCTAATTTTAAAAAAGGTTTTTAGACAAAATCATACAATTTCAATTTATATAGCCACTGGAATTTTTTTATTAAATGTGCTATTATAGAAAAGATGCAAGGACCTACTTGCTATAACCAATAGTACAAGAGAGAAGGCTGTTGTGTTGTTTTACTACTTACCTCTCCCATCTTTGTCTCATGTACACATATATATTTCCAGTATAATTAAAGTTAACAAAAACTCTGGAGAGCATAATGAATAGCAGAATAGATTTTGTTAAAGTTTAACTTCTTATTGTAATAAAAATCTGTATAGTAACATTGTTTTTTCCTAAAAACAGAAAAAGTACCCTAGTGGCACTGATTAAGAGATGTACTTAAAAGAATAGCAATTGTTGAAGAAAACTGGTATAGATCTTACTATTTTGCATATGAAATACGTTCTGCCAAGTCAAAAGCTGAACTTAAAAAACATTTTAAAAAAACTTTCCAGCCATTCCCACTTGTACTCATTTTCAAGCTTAACTAAAAGGAAATTACTCAGAACATTTTTTAAAAAATCAAAAAGACAATAAAAGACCCTATATTGGCATACTCAGTCCAAGGATAAGCTACTCTTTATTAAATTCTAAATAGCAAGAACTACATCTACGAAGAAAACATACTGTAATTAATGTACTCAACGGGTAGCTTTGATAATCAGGCCTAAAGCGACACAGTAGTCATGTCATTCTTAAAAGATCAGCATTTTCCCATGCCTCTGAACAACAAATGTGTTGCAGATTAACTGAAAGTGTACAGGCCATCTTACAGTCCAAATTAATTCGAGTATTTGATATCCCCTTCATTTCATATGGAAATGTTCAACCGCACCATTTTCACAGGGACAAAGTAGTGTGTCAGTGGGTATATACACATATATATCAGAGAGAACTGCAATGTACATCTCATGAGAAAGAAATCAATCTAGTCCAAAGAACTCCAGAGTATTGATCTATGTGCATTATACTTTCACAAGCTAAAAGAGGGTGTCTAAATTAAAAATGGAAGAAATAATTACAACTAAAAATGAGTTAGCTTTCAAAAGCTTAACATAGCATATTCAATTAAGTTTTATTCAGAGTAGACGCAGGGAAATTAATGGACCTAACTTAGTCAAGTACATTACTTTCAATGGGTCTACTCTGAGTAAAACTTAGTTGAATACTATTCATTGGGTATATTTTTTTTGAAGGCATTAATTGTATTACAGATCACTGAAATCAAGCACACAGGAATTCTGCCAATTCTGAGAAAGGTAACATGGCTACTGTGCTTAACAAGCTTAAAGAAGAGAGAGCTTGATATTTTGTTGTTTTTGACACTGTAAGGATAAATTTGGGCAGAATGTTACCTCATTTATAGGTAGTGTATCCTCAGATTTAAGATATTTGAGGAAAAGTAATTTAGATATTCTCATTTTTTATACCAATGCTATTGACAGTTTTAAAATGCAAGCAATTCTATAATTAAAAATATCTAGAGGAAAACTGAAGTTTAGCAAGGTCTGTTAAGCTTATAATTCATGGACTCAACATCTTTAACAGTGTTGTCCTGTAAGGTGTCTACTCACTTGTACAGTGGTATCTCTAGCTGCGGACTTAATCCGTTTCGGTGTGCTGTTCGCACCCCAAAAACTCCATAACTAGATTGCTTCTAAATCGCTTCTGCACATGCATGGACAGCGAACCTGGAAGTAAACACTTCCAGGTTTGCTGCGTTCGTAAGCTGAAAGTCCGTAACAAGAGCGGAACGCAACATGAGGTATGACTGTACAGGTAACTCGCAACCCGTGCACATTTAACTTGTGTACATTCAGCTTTACACACTTGGCAAAAAAACTGAAGCAAGTTTGGCTTTACGTACTATCTTTGGAACATAACCCCATGTAAGTTGAGAGTCACCTGTACATACAACTGACTTCAATTACTGGCTGGTAAATGTTAAAGCCCAAATGTATGGTTCCATCTCTGTATTGGGGTACATGAAAGAGCTGGGCTATCACATTTGGATATAATAAATTCACTATTCACAATAAGAATGGGCTACTATAGAGAAGAAATATTTCTAAAAGACATAACTCCTGTTACAGAGCTGCACAAGAGATTCTGACACAGAGTTCAAGAGATACAGTTCAATTAAGTAAGGCACATGTCCTAGCAGGGCTACAATATGGCTGCATAACTGCTCAGCTCAGTCTTTCCTATGTGATGAATGCTCTTTCTGCTTCGAAAGAGCACGTATTTTGCTTTAGATCACTGAATAGAATAGAAGGCTTTCCCAAAACTAGAGAAGGTGGTCTTACTGTTATTTCAAGGCTTTGGATGAGACTGGCCTGACATGCAGCATGACAAAATAGTGCATGGATCACAAAATATGCATGACAGATTTAGACCCCAACTGATTCTAATAATAATAATAATAAACAGCAGCTCAGTTCTCAACTTTTAAACAAAGCTTAATGAAAGCTGAAGTGTAATATTGAAACTTCTAGAAGTAAAGATGGCTGATTTGGTTTGCATCTAGACAACATTATGACATCAGAATCAGAGGCACTAGACATCGGGCTTCAAAATTCAGAAGAGCTATTTGGCTACTTTCACATTAATAACTGTTTTTTTGTATAATGTATTATATCATGTGAGCCATTTGGTTCTCAGAATCAGCACCCTCGCTAACACTGTAATCACAGTTCCTGAAGCAACAGAGCCAGAGTTATCCATGAGCAAGTGGACAGTGATGTTCTGCTTCTTCTACATGTAAAAGACAAAAAGTAGTACTGCAAAAGACCATACTAGAATTATAGACGTGGTCAAAGAATTAATACATCCTGTTTTGCATGATGTTCTCCTGGCTTCTTCCCATCACTTGTAAAACTTTTAATGAAATGCCCTGCCTCTCAACTAGCTGGGGCTGATGGGAGATGTAGTCTGAAATATGGAGGGTACCAGATGAGGAAGGCTGGTGTACATAATCATTTGTTATGTGTATTTCAGAGAGGGGTTTGTAATGTAGAGTGTATATGCAGTATATGCAGTAGATGTCTGTGTACATTCCAGTTTGTAACTAACTTTCCATTAACCCTACGGTTGGTGAATGACAACACTTTTAAGTGGTGGTTCAGGCTCCATCAACAAGACATGCAGCTTCTTCCAAGTAGTCCTCAGAAATTGTGCAGGGTAGCAGCAGATTCTTGGGTATAAGAAATATACTGATCTTCGTCCTTAGCATTGTTCCTAAAACCCCGAATCTAGCATACTGTACCTAGCTCTACCATCTAGGTCGCTCTCATTACAGCATTTCACTGTAGCTGAAGTATATATATGACAAAGCAAACTAAATTGATCAATGATATTTTCATTTGATAGTTCTATATAGCCTCCCCCAAACAGAAATGTAAAAGTCAATAGATTATATAAAAGTACCTGAAAAAATGTGAGGGGCACCCAAAGCTAATGACTATGTTTGCAATTCTGAGCACATGCAAATGTACAAATCTTTATCACATTACTAATTACGGCAACTTTTTATTGTGAAAAAGTGTGTTTAATATAAGTCTAACATGAGAGAGCTCTGACAATGCAAGACTAATTTCCTCAAGAGACTCTGCTAAAGTCAAGCATGAGAGTTCAACACAAGAGGTTTATAAATGACAGCAGAGTACTGGGAGATAATTCTAACTTGTATTCACTCTAGAGTCATCAGTTACATGTACTTTTTAACCTTTAAAGCTGAAATGTTAACTTATCATCAGTTAATGAATTTACGTTTCCCCCTTCACCAACATCAATCAACTCAAGATATTACCCACCGTTAGTGAATTAGTGTTAAGGCTCTCGGGAACATCATTGAAAGGGTACTGCCATCTCTCTTTCCAGGTCATAAAAAATAAGTTAGGAATGAGGCCTCCAAATGGGATTTTTGCCCATTTTAATTCCTAAACTAATGAAACTTTGTAAGGACAATACGCTCTAGGAAAAAGGACCTTTTGGCAAACTACTTTGAGAGGATGGGCAGTGTCAGCAGCCAGCTAAAAAGAATAAAGCAGGAGGATAAAATGTTATTGACAGTAATGAAATGATCACAACAGCCACCACTGATGAGCCAAAGAACAATGGAGAATAAGATTTTGAGGCCTCCCGCTGCTGGTGCCCTTCTACTGTTCAGATTCCATTCTTAGACCAAGGTAAAGTTCGCAAACCGGAACACTACTTCCGGTTTTGCAGAGTTCATAAACCAAATCGTTCATAGTTCCAGTTACAGATGGGTAGCCGTGTTGGTCTGCCATAGTCAAAACAAAACAAAATTCCTTCCAGTAGCACCTTAAAGACCAACTAAGTTAGTTCTTGGTATGAGCTTTCGTGTGCATGCACACTTCTTCAGATACACGGTGAATGCACGCACTCACACGAAATGCACGCACTCACACGGTGAATGCACGCACTCAATGCATGCACACGAAAGCTCATACCAAGAACTAACTTAGTTGGTCTTTAAGGTGCTACTGGAAGTGTGTATCTGAAGAAGTGTGCATGCACACGAAAGCTCATACCAAGAACTAACTTAGTTGGTCTTTAAGGTGCTACTGGAAGGAATTTTGTTTCAAATCGTTCATAAACAGGGATGTTCTTAACCCGAGGTACCACTGTGTTTACATAAACTCAGGACAAAGAGCATCAATCTTTGGCCACTCATCATGGTCTCTCCCCAATGGCTGTTTCCAGAATCCCCCTCCCCACCCCACTTGCCTCATGGTGAAATGGAAGTTACAGTCTCCCAGAGTAACCTGGGGGAGAGGAGAAAGGCTCAGTAGAAGTACACATCTTCGCACACGCTCTTTGAGCTGAAATTGCTATGCTTAGGAACCACCTTGGGACTTGACAGAGGCCAAGTAGAGGGAGGCTAGGAAGAATTAGCTTCAGAGATCACATAACTTCTGGCACAGAGTCACTCTTTCCTCCAGTGAGAGCTTCAGGGATGAAGGAAGAACAAAGGCAAAAGATTATCTGCATTCCTTAATTCTTCCCCACCCCACAAGGAATCCTAAGAGGGTAGAAAAAAGTATTTTGGGGTTCAAACCCCACTTCAGTTCAAACCCGTTCTGCCCCACAGTAAACTCCATGGTGGCACATAATTGCAGTTTCTTAATTTTCAAATATTTTTCTTTCTAAATTATAATGAGTTTTGCTTTAAAATACTTTCCATGTTAAAAATCACCCTGGATTTACTTAAACTACAAGACAGAAATCAAGCTATCACAAAAAAGAAAAGAAAAACAGCAACAAACCTGGTACAAAGGAATTTCCATCCACCGCAGACAAACCATTCTAAACCTCGTTTTCTCTGAAAAATTCTGGCCCTTGGCAATGTATGGTAATCGCTTTCATCGTTTTCAAACCCTTCTTCAGACATCATTAGGGGCATTTCATCCAAATGTGATGACTCGTCCTCTACTTGGTACCTATTGGTTTTGTAAATAAATAGATAAATAAATGATAACATTGGACTAACTCCAAATAATTGATAACATTCTTTTTAGCTGCTATGTATATATAGCATGCATTCAAAGCATTCTTAATATATAAACACACAATGGCCTTGTCTGCACACACTAAGCCAAATAATAGTTAAGCATGAATGAGCAAGTGCACTGGTATAGTTAGAAAACTGCAGTCACTTTGAATCTCCCCTGCTCCTGAAGCTAAAGCACACTACCAGGAGCTAAACCATAGTTTGACTGAGAGGACCTGAGAGGTGTCAGAACTGAGTTCCAGCTGAAAAAAAGCCCTGGATAAGGCCTTTCTCTTTTACTGGTGTCAACCTCAGCAGCTCATACCAGTTTTTAGGCTGTCTGTCTTGATATCCCATATAAGCCATCTGCGTGCATAGACTTCAGTCCAGAATTTGATCAACTCGGCCTGCTAGGAGGAGGTGTCTTTGGGGATGTTCACACCACTGGCCACTGTCTTGCATACAATATAAGACATTCAAGCAGCCAATGTCCACCATATTTGGAAAAATGACCACTGACCATAACTTGATCATGCATTTGGAAGCATGTGTGGAGACCATCTAATCACGAGTTTTTATTACAATAAAGAATGATCTCATGCTTGGAATTCTGCTCTGTGATTGCTGTGTCATTATGAACTGAAGAGAGTGGAACCACTGCCCTCCCTTTCTTTGGCATCATACAAGTGTCAAATCTTATGGGGGGGGGGGACGGGACCATGTGCTGCTGTTGGTACTTCTGGATCTGTGGCATTGAACTCTTGAATTACTTGCTAACCCCAAACTCTTCCTTAACCATGTTTAGTTTGGTCACTCAACCTCAGGTGCTTGCTAAGATACAAAGTTATGAGGCAAGAGCAACTGGAAAGCAAAACAACCCTGGTCATTGCTTGTTTGATTATTTGTGGACAACCTGTGGTTAGCTGAACAACTATGGCCTAGCATTATATGGGAACCAGGCACATATAAGCAATGGTATATATCTCGTGGCATTCCTTTACACTTGTTAGTGTTAAAGTGGCTAATGGACCACATTAATAGGATACTTTTCTCAACATAATTCACACTGAAAAATCATGAAACAATTGCTGTTAAAACAAAGTTCTAAGACTGAGAAATATATGCCTGACTGTTCAATCTGGGCGGGAAGGGGAGGGGAAAGAAAATCAAAATCCTCCATTGCACAACTGACAATGAAACAGGGTACACCCATCTTTGTCAAAAATTACATATTTCTATTCACCAGTAAACTAAAAGCATTTCTTATCATCATCTCAGGAGTTAAAGAATGAAATTTATTCATACCTCTTATAAAAACATGTTTTCTCAATAATATTTTAAAATCAAAAACTGTGGTGTTAACTCTACAAGTGTGCCAACTACTAAGATAACAAATAAGCATAATGTTTAGTAACTTGACTTCAAAATGCAGCCTTTGAACTGGCAAGCAATTTATTCTTCTTCAAAAAGCAATTTTCCTATTGTGTTAGAATTTTTACCATAGTATTTAAAAACAATACAATGATGAATAATGGATTTTTCATAGGGAAAAATCTCAATTTCTTTGTGATCTAGTGCCATGTACACTGAATTGTGCTAGTTTACCATGAGTGACAAACCAATTAAGTATAATGCTAGAAACTTTTTATAAAATAAAGCTCAGAAAGCCACATGAATAAATAAGTAAGTATGCATAACACATCACTGGTGTTACTAAATCAGATACAAGACAGGTATCTGGAGAAAAATTGGCTTCCAAAAGAAAAAGAACATTAATATTAAACAAGTTCTAACAAAAAAAGAAACTAGGAGAAAAGAAATTACAATACGTACTTCAAAATTAACTTTTATACAAATATCTGCTGTGAAAATAATACCATGCTCTCTTCAAACTTTGATGGCTTTTCAAAGGAACAGTAACCAAATGAGTTCATTAAGTGCCAATTGCAATTTACTGTCTACTGCTTAAATCATATCTATATTTTAAAAAGCTGTTTTCTTTTATATTATCACTACACAAAGTACGTAAACATCAGCAAACCAAAATATGCTTCTGCACATACACTATCATGAAGGAGCTATTGTAGCATTCCTACCCCTCTATTTTTCAAGGCGTTCAGAATGACAGTCAAATTTAGAAACCCTGAGCAGTCAAGCAAAACTCGAAGTTTCTTCGTGCATTACTCCTAATGTTTAATTCACGGTGAACTGGCAAGTCGTCACAATTCTCTCCCATTGCTTCTCAAAATTCCTGGCACTTTATTTCTGAATAATATGCTGCTTTGGAGCCACTACTTCATTCTTATAGTGGAAGCATTCTTCAAGTCCAATCTTCTCCTTGCTTCTTTTAATCTATGAGAAACTTTTATACTAGCTGCTGCAATTCTGGAGAGAATTAGCACTTAAGGTTTCATTCTCAGCCACAAAGAAGTGGGGCGCTGTATCGGAGTTAGGGTTGAACTGAGATATGATTAAGTTTACTGATGACACCAAACCATATAAGAGGGTGGGGGGAATGCAAAGAGTCAAACTGTATGAATGAGCATTAAAATGGCAAAAGCAGTTTACTGTAATTAAGTAAAAAGTGATGCACAGTGGGGCAAAAAAACTATCACATAACTGTTGTGTGATTTATTTTTTAAAATGAATTGAATTAATTTGCATAGGGTAATTTGAATTGGAAAATGCTGAGTTTGCTTGGAAAACTTTTCTACTGGCCTAGAGGATAATCTAATTTGGCAAGTTTATTTTATTTGCATCTAATAAAAAAGCTAAAAACTATGAAACTGCCAAGCTTTCCTATTATTTATTTGGAACTGACATTGTTACAGTACTAATGAACTTTTGAAGTGCAACATTTTATGCAGAAAAATAGAGGATGGAATTTTTTTCACACCATACCATTGTGTAACATACACTGAGCTGGCAGCAAATGACCAGCGAAAAGATCTTGGGTTATGGAGGTTTGTGTAACGAAAATGAGACATTGTCATTACAGCAGAATTATGTGCAGTAGTGAAAAAGGAAAATTCCACAGGATTGAGTCAGACTTGCTGTGAACACAACTCATTGCCCATGAAGCAATCTGCTGGAGGAAAAATGAGAGAGGCAATATTAACCAAGTCCCCCTTCCTCATGTGCTGTTCCAGAGAATCAGGGAGTATCTGAAAAAGCATGTGTGTGTAAAACTATGCATGCTGTCAAGAAAGTGGACAGAGAGTGTTTTTTCTTACAACCCAATGATGCTTAATGGTAGATTTAGGAAAGATTTAGGAAAGACAAAAGAAAGCACTTTTTCATGAGGTGCAGTGTTAAATTACAGAATTTGCCAGGACATGGTGTGGTGATGGCCACCAACACAGATGTTTTAAAAGGCTGTTAGATAAATTCAAGGAGAATTAAGCCTATA
Source organism: Podarcis muralis (assembly GCF_964188315.1). Lineage (NCBI taxonomy): Eukaryota > Metazoa > Chordata > Lepidosauria > Squamata > Lacertidae > Podarcis > Podarcis muralis. The sequence goes on along the minus strand of NC_135662.1, from coordinate 56,685,236 downwards.
AACAGCCACTAGCAATAGTAACTACACTGGTACCTCGGGTTACATACGCTTCAGGTTACAGAGTCCGCTAACCCAGAAATAGTACCTTGGGTTAAGAACTTTGCTTCAGGATGAGAACAGAAATCGTGCTCCGGTGGTGCGGCGGCAGCGGGAGGTCCCATTAGCTAAAGTGGTGCTTCAGGTTAAGAATAGTTTCAGGTTAAGAACGGACCTCCGGAACGAATTAAGTACTTAACCCGAGGTACCACTGTATATGCTGCCTCCAAGATCAGAAGCAATGCCATTCACTAGGGAACAACAGCGGAAGAGGTCTATTTTGCTGATATCCTATTTCTGGGCTTCTCTTATGCATCTGATTGGCCACTAAGGCGGCAAGGGATAACCATATAATGAAGATATCCCCTTCCACATGCAATCACCTTCTAGTCTAGATTGCCTTGACAATTTCTTTGGTTTAATTACAGCAGCCTACTTTGAAATCTTGGCAGATTACACCAACTTCATGCTGAACAATTCTCTGTATTCATATCTTCTTAAATATCACATGATATACACTGCAAAACTGCACTACAGAAATATTTCCAGAAGTCTATCTTAAAAGATAAATTGTAATTCTTATCTTAAAAGATAAATTGTAATTCCAATTGTAAATTGTTTTCCAAGTACTTCCCTGTAGGTTTACCAGTTACTAGTAACAAAAACTCCTATAACTCTTATTTTTAAAATAATAAATGTGCAGTGTTATAATACTACCAAAATTTCAAACTATTTTATATCTAACATAGTCTCAAAGTTCACATATGCAGTACATGTTGAATATTAAATGCAGTTTTCATATTTATGGGTTATATATAACACCTCTGTAGAAACATAGTAACATTTGGGATTTTATATATCTTTTTAGAGCCATTTAAAATAATGTTTTATTTTTATGGAATATGTGAGCTGATGAATCACATATATAGTGAAGAGCAATTTCTGTAACTATGATGACAACTTTCCCAGTGAATCTGGAAACGTTTTCAGTAACTACAACTGAAAGACCTGTAACGATACCCATGTTGCACCAAGCTCGCACCTTGGTTCACATAAATACATACCTGGGATGGGTCAGAACTTCTTATTCTTACATGGATGAGAACTAAGACTATTAGTTTGGCAAATTTCTATTGCAATAAATGCTGGAGTTTTCTGTTTTAACAGCAAGCTTGGTATCAACTACGTGACCATTGTTATTGCAAACCTATGTCACACCCCTTGTTTGAACATTCTTAACTGGAATAAAGTGCTATAATTCTGTCTCATAGGACTGGGCAAACAGATTGACTGAAATAGTATAGTGATGTATCTTGTTTTATTACTTTTTTGTGGATAACACTGGGGGAAAACAAGACACTATCTCTCGCTTGATCTTAAAATAAAGATACCATGAGAATTGACTGATATATTAATACAAAGACATTGACAAAACTTAACTATATGAAACTAGAGAATGCTCACTATTTTTGTCCAAGGTTTAAGTACTTTGTTATCAGAGACAGATACAAAAACATAAAGATGTTTTAGAGGTGCGGGAAGATAACAAAAAGGCCAGGCAGTAAACATGAGCATGAGTCACACATATAAGTCCTGAACCTAAATAATAAAAAACCTTATTTGAGAATAGATTAGATAAACTACTCTAAGCTTTCAAAGGACAATCTTTAAAATGAGCTTGTGAAAGTAGCATATTTCAGAAGCAAGCTTCTGAAAAGCTATGCTTAACACAAACAGATATGGTGATCTGAAAAATGAAACAAAACCCTATTTTCTGAACCTGTCTCCCCCATTAAAGAAAACACAAGAACAGAAACTGTTTGTTCCTGGACTCTAAAAGAACATATAATACAAACTAAGAATCAAGTAGACTATAATATAGCTTTAAAACTGTATCTTTATTGAATGGGTGAAAAAAACCTATTTTCTTTTACAAAAAAAAAGTTTCCGATTTGGACAATGAGAACAACATCTCATACCATACAAACACAAAATGTCAATTAACAGATTTACATTACTTCACCAAATCAAATATTTCACAACTACTTAAAAAATTCAGAATAAAAAACAAAAAAATAGCCTAAGATTTGCATGTAACTCATGAGTAGTCTATATACAGAACATGCTTCATGGGGACATGGGGACACATTTTACGGTACAAAACCTGCTACCCAGATTATCTAGTGTTAATAAGTTTGCCAAAAACAAGATTGTATGCATGATCTGATCCAACAATACATTTGAAAATGTATCAAGGATTTACTTACGTAAATAATTATGTATCTAGAAAACTAAAGTTCTTATCTCAGAGAGGCAATGTTTACTTAAGCACCGTTACCCAGTTTACCACCATTTTCCAATCATGTTCTGGGAAAACTTGGACGCTTATTAACAACAGACATTATTTCCGACATAGTCACACAGGAATGTTGGGTGGTGTTCTGAAGTACAGTGGTACCTCAGGTTAAGTACTTAATTCATTCTGGAGGTCCGTTCTTAACCTGAAACTGTTCTTAACCTGAAGCACCACTTTCGCTAATGGGGCCTCCTGCTGCCGCTGGAGCATGATTTCTGTTCTCATCCTGAAGCAAAGTTCTTAACCCGAGGTACTATTTCTGGGTTAGCGGAGTCTGTAACCTGAAGTGTATGTAACTCGAGGTACCACTGTATAGTCTTTTCATGTGGGGAAATTATGGCCTGGCCAGCACACCATGAAAACAGATTGTGTATCCTATATTCATTGTATCCAGTACACAGGGTATCATGGCAGACCAGTCATGTGAAAAGAGTGCCTTAAACTAACAAAGTCTGAAAACCACAACCCTTGTTTATTCAGGAGTTGAATTTAAATACTTCTGTTTTAAATTTTGTATATTTTATATTTGTATCATTGTATGCTGCTTTGAGAGCTAATGATAAAAATTGGGGTATCAGTTTTTTAAACAAATAAATTATATTTACATCTGCAAAGATATGTACTGTATATGAATGCATTGTTAGTAAACCAACTTGTATATACAACACGGTAGCCTTTTGGAAGCCACTGTTTACCTTATCTGCTATTATCCTGATGATGTACTGAAATCCATAACCTACAGACGGGCTCAGAAAGTTTACTCCATCATCTTCAACACCATGACTTACATATTTAAGAAAACTAAAAATATGTTACCTTAAATCCCCAATACTAACCTAAGTTGGTAGCTAAATAATTTAGACGTACACACTGAGAACAAATCCAACAACACAATATTTTTAAGGAACATTTTAGATTGTTCTTTGTAAACTGCTTGGAGGTCTTTCGTTGAGTAAGAAGTATATAAATTTAATTAAATAAATAAATAAAATGCTAAACTTAACAAAACCCCTTTGGTCATTTCCTACAGCTACCAGCTGAAAGTCCTTTAATAAATTATAGTGATATACCTAAACACCTACATTATGAGTTTAAGAGTAAGGTGCCAACTCCTTAGTTAAGGCATTATACCCTTATGCCCTTTCATTAACATATTTACAAGGTGAAATGAAAGTAACTGTGTCTGAGATTACTATATCTGCACCTCCACAAATATCTTGATATCAGTGTCAACAATGTGCAAAGGATTATATACATTCTGACTTCTGCTAACACAACAGAACTTCCCCTCCTTCTCCTCTCCCTGAACGCCCTCCACTCATCCTCTCTGCTCTTAATTCTCCACAGCAGGTATGGGCTTGGTGCTTGGAGTAAGTACCAAGTCAAGGTAGTGGAAGTTCCACTGCATGAGCCTAAGCCATTCTACTTGTACAATGACTTAGTTGGATGCAACCCAGTTGGGAGCGTGAGAAGAACAGGACTCTAAAAATACAGTGTGATTTTGTAATAGAGTGCTTAAGACTTACAGCAGAATTCTGTGCATATCTACTAAGTGCTTAGTTTCAGTACTTTAAATAGGGCTTACTGCCAGGGAAGAATGTAACCTAAAAGCTCCTTCCCACATTTACAAGGCCTTAAGGAATGGGACGCGGGTGGCGCTGTGGGTAACACCTCAGTGCCTAGGACTTGCCGATCGTATGTTCGAATCGGCGGTTCGAATCCCCACGGCGGGGTGAGCTCCCGTCGTTCGGTCCCAGCTCCTGCCCACCTAGCAGTTTGAAAGCATCCCTAAGTGCAAGTAGATAAATAGGTACCGCTTTATAGCGGGAAGGTAACGGCGTTTCCGTGCGCTGCGCTGGTACTGGCTCGCCAGAGCAGCTTCGTCACGCTGGCCACATGACCCGGAAGTGTCTACGGACAGCGCTGGCTCCCGGCCTCTTAAGCAAGATGAGCACGCAACCCCAGAGTCGGTCACGACTGGCCCGTACGGGCAGGGGTACCTTTACCTTTTAAGGAATATTTGCACACCTCTGTTTCATAATGAAATGTGATTCACATTACTCCATCCCACCTTTTCATAGCCCAGTTATACTCCACACTATTGAAGACTCCTCTCTTGAAGAGGGTCTTGTATCTGAGGTGATGCATTTGAGATACTGTATAGTTTAATGTAGTAAGGAAGATGGAGAATGATTGTAATGTATACACCAACAGCTATCAAATGCTTGCCTTATCATAAATTTCAACTTTATAAATCTGTTCAAGTAACCTATAGGCTATAAAGTTTATGCTTTAAATATAGTAAAAGTTAGTCTCTGAAGTACCACCAGGCTCAATCTTTCTTTTCTTGTATTTACAATGTTCCCAAATGTGTTGATTTTAAAAAGAGGAAAACATGTTATCTGTTTCATCTTTTCTATAAGTCCTTAATTTTTCATATGTTTCTCCAAATAAAAGATACCTTTACAAAACCTAAACTTTCTGCGCCTGGAAATCGGATCCCAGAGTGCAAACCCAAGTGCTTATACATATGCACCAGTATTTCCAGTTTGAAGCTTCTTTCTATCAGAGGCTGCCTCCACAAATCCCAGAGTACTGGATAAATTCCAAGCTGTAATTGGAAGGGAGTTCAGACACCTCCTTAGAAGTAGGACCAAACTCCCTGTTGCCATGTAGGAAATGGCATACCAGCCTAACTCAAAACCTTTTGAACTCCTAAGGCATCTGAAATCATTTGAACCCAACGGCATGAAACAACTATGTTAAAGTGGTCATCAGATTCCATTTTTAAATAGAACACAGTAACAAATTTGTTCCTCTAGAGCAGGGGTTGTCAACCTGGTCCCTACCACCCAGTAGTGGGCATTTCAGGTGGGCGGTAGGGGGTTCTACAACACAAGCTGAATCCTCCTTCCATTGAGCACTGGTGGGCAGTAAGGAAATTTTACCATCAAGAAAGATGCATTAGTGGATGGTAGGTATAAAAAGGTTGACTACCCCTGCTCTAGAAGAACAACAATGAATTGAACCTAGAGATCTGTTCAGGTGCTCTGCCGACATGTATGAGGGGAGAGTAGGCATTTGTCCATTAATCATGCCTCTGGCTCACACAGACTCAGAAGAATGCGCAAGAAGGGCACCACGCATGTACACAGGCACCCATGGAATGAAGAACCCATAGGATTCCCAAGCACATGGGAATCCTTGCCAGTGCCTTTTGCAGTTGTTTCTAAAAATCAAAAGCCTCTAGAGACATCTGCAGCAGCCTGAATGAGAAAGTTCTGCCTTGTGAGAGGACGTATTTCCAATATATTGTAAGTCACCTCAAGAGCTTTGGTTAGTAAGGAAGGCCGTTAAAATCAACAATCATTTTCCTCCAAGTAGAAACAAGATTCAGTAGCCAACATCTACAGCCCAGTCTAGAAGTTTGGAAAACTGGGGGGGGGGGGGGGGGGTGGATTCCAGTTCTGCCACTGAACTCATCCTGGATAAGAATTAAGTGGTTCTGTTGAAACTCAACATATGTAAACAAACACCAGGAAGGGTAATCCAGACCATCCACCACATAAGTTTTGCTCCAAGCTTGAGAAGGACTTAGGCGAGAGACCCTTAACCACAGTGGTGCTCTCAACACTGTTCTTCGCCCATCCCTCCAGTTGCCTATAATTAGAACCAAGTGTCAATGTTTTGGTTTTTAAAGTTACAGATAGGTAGCCGTGTTGGTCTGCCATAGTCAAAACAAAACAAAAATGTATCTGAAGAAGTGTGCATGCACACGAAAGCTCATACCAAGAACTAACTTAGTTGGTCTTTAAGGTGCTACTGGAAGGAATTTTTTTTGTTTTGGTTTTTAAAGCAAAAGCACCTGGGACCCTCCCCACTTCCGAGAAGTAGTGCACTGCGCCGTAGAGTAGGAACCTTTCCTACTGATCCCAGAGGTTGACCCCCTTAGTGGCAACAAGGACACACTCTGCACATGCTCAGAGTATTCACCCATTATCACTTTCTATGTTCCAGGGTGGAGCTCTAGGGCATTGCCAAAGCAGGGCTCCGGACATGGAAGCACCAGTCCCAGGGCCGAGACATCACACCACCCCTCTCCAAAATCGGGGCAAAGGGAGCCTGCCAAAGCAGCATCACTGCAGCGCCAACCCCTGAGCACCTTCCCAGAAGGGACAGCCTCCCCCCCCCGCGCGCCTACATCCTGCCTAAGAAAGCTGACAGGCAGCCTGCCCCCCCCCCCCAAGGCCCAGAGAGCCGCGGCCGCCCTGTCCTGTCCTGTCCGTCGAGTGAGGGCCCTAAACGCCTCAGCGGGGCGAAGGGAACTGCCAGCCAAGTCGGGGGCTGCGCTGGATGGAGCCCATCCCCCACCAGGCACCTCACACACCAGCACCCCTCACGCGCGCCCCCCCCCCCGCACTTCCCTCCCGGGCGGTACCTGCTGTGCCTCTGCGCGGCGGAGGCGTTGGTGTAATACGCCGCTCTTCGCTGGGTGCTGCGCGGCACCGGGTGCAGAGGGATTTGGTCCGCCATCTTTCTCCGCCCACCCCCTTCCCCTCCCCCCGCCCGCCGGCTGGCCGCTTCCCCTCCCTCCCTCTGCCCCGGATTTCCCCCTCCCTCAGCTTAACGGACGGGCGGCGCCGTCACCGCCGACGCCGGCTGACGTCACGCGGCCCGCGCGCAGTGCGTCGGTGACGTAAGCGGGCGGGAAGCGGAGGCTCAGCTTTTCAAGAGAGCAAGCGAAAGAGGAAGCGAGGGGCGTGAGGGAAGCCGAGCCAGGCAGAGCGCCGCGTCCAATCAGCTTCCGAGAAGCGCTCGCGCTCCTCCCCCAGCTAGAAGAGAGCGCGCCGGATGGGCGAAGCGTGGAGTTCTGAAGGGGCTGGAACGGAGCGGGGAAGGGAAAGCGAAAGCCCCGCGGGGTCGTGGTGGGGAAAGGCAGGCGCGGACCCGCGTCTCCGGCGTCTGTGTGGAGCCGCAGAGATCGCAGGATTGAAGCCCGGGTGCCTCTTCCCGCTGAGCGCTGCTGCATTGAGCGTTGGAGAGCTGGAGGAGGAGGAGATGGCAGCTTCGCTCCGTTTCCTTGCGGGAGTTCCTTCCCGAGAAACATGGGTAGGATCGCGCTGCACGAAATCTCCCTTGGTGGCGACGTTGCCGATAGTAGAACGGCTCACGGCACGCCGCTGTGTTTGGTCGACATCGCCATCCCTGCACGTAGAGACGGTCGGTTTCGCTTCCTCATTGACTTCGAAAGTCTCAACGGCAAGAAGTTCAATTTCCAGAACTCCAAAGTCAATCTAACTCCAAAAGAAATGTGGGAATACCCCAACTTACTCCCCGCGCCTTTGATTGCTGCAATAAAGTTACGTACTCAGTTAAGATTACGAATTGCTGATGGATCTCGCATGGCACAATGATACGTAGGCACACTAAGTAAGGTGCTATAAGGGTAAAGGGACCCCTGAGCATTAGGTCCAGTCGTGGCCGACTCTGAGGTTGCGGCGCTCATCTCGCTTTATTGGCCGAGGGAGCCGGCGTACAGCTTCCGGGTCATGTGGCCAGCATGACTAAGCCACTCCTGGCAAACCAGAGCAGCGCACGGAAACGCTGTTTACCTTCCCGCCGGAGCAGTACCTATTTATCTACTTGCACTTTTGATGTGCTTTCGAACTGCTAGGTTGGCAAGAGCAGGGACCGAGCAACGGGAGCTCACCCCGTCGCGGGGATTCGAACCGCCGACCTTGTGATCAGCAAGCCCTAGGCTCTGTGGTTTAACCCACAGCGCCACCCACGTCCCACACTATACACACTATACTATACTATACTATACACACTAACAATAGCCAAAGTACTTTTTAAGTAATTCCGGTTGCCCCAAACAAAAGATGTTTTCATAGAACTTTAGAAGGGACCATAAGGGCCATCTAGTCCAACCCCCTGAAAATCAGGAATCTTTTGCCCAGCATGGGACCCAAACTCAGGGAGATTAAGAGTCACATGTGCTACCAACAGAGCTACCCCAGCTTTGGGTTGGCACAAGACACACACCCAACCTAATGAAAGAGTTCCAATGCATTTCCCCACCAGCCCAGAGCTTCCTGGGAGCACATAGGAACATAACGGGAGGCTGATGGATCAGATCATCTTGCCCAGCATTTTGTTCTTGCAGTACCCACTCAGATGCCTGTGGGAAACCTGCAAACAAACTGAGCATAAGAGTACTCTCAGTTTCCTCAAAGGTTATATTTGCCTTGGGCTTCTTTGCTCTCAGATACTTCAGTTGTCTTGTTTCAAGAGTTTTACATTGTCACTGCGTAGCCTATAAGCTGTGAGAAAAGGAAAAATCAGGCTGTGTTTTAAGAGAGTGATGCTGGTAAGACACTTCTTATATACAGTGGTACCTCAGGTTAATAACTTAATTCGTTCAGGAGGTCCGTTCTTAACCTGAAACTGTTCTTAACCTGAAGCACCACTTTAGCTAATGGGGCCTCCTGCTGCTGCTGTGCCGCCGGAGCCCGATTTCTGTTCTCATCCTGAAGCAAAGTTCTTAACCTGAGGTAATATTTCTGTGTTAGCGGAATCAGTAACCTGAAGCGTATGTAACCCGAGGTACCACTGTATGGCCAAACTACATATTCAAATAGTAGTGTTTAAATAGGGCAAGGCATGTCTCTTTTGTAACAAAAAGCCACAGGACACTTCAATAAAGGTGGGGATTATAACGTGGGAGAACAGATTTAATCCTTTCCTCTTTGTGAATAAAATCCTGTTCGTTTGAATTAAGTCTTAATAGATATTGTGTAATGTATTCTGACCTTTGCATAGTAATGTATATTGTAATGTATTTTATGTGGGAAGTTTTCTCTCTGATCCAGTAAGTTAGTTTAATTGTCAGAAAGGGCTTTAACTAACAGCTGTGAGGAAGGGTTAGTGCTTGCCTTCTCAGTATGCAAAAGAAGGATATAAAATACGCATGTTTTGATTGGTGGGTGCAGGTTTAGCATTTGAGGTGGACAGTGTAATTGACTGGCAGTGGACTAGAAGGGCCAGGAGAAGCGTATATAAAAATAGGTGCTGAGCATCAGAGGAGTTAGTTGGAGTTGAGGTTTGAGTAAGTTGGAGTTGTTGGTGCTTGTTGGTGGTACAGCTAGCCAGAAAAAGATGACAGCAAAGGAAGATGGTTTAAGGATAAGAAGGAAGACCTGAGAGGCAGGTGGAATAGCTTGCTCAGAGTGGGGCAGTCTGATGGGCACAGTACAGATAATAAAGTTGTTGTTATATACTGAAGACAACCTGGGGATTACCAAATCACTTGGTTTAGGCTGAAGAGACAAGGGGAGAACCTGTCTGCTATACTGAAGGGAGAAGCAGCTTGAAACATTTGTCTCTGGTGACCAGTAAGAGTACCAAAGGTAACATTTACAGGGTATTTTCCTGTAAGACAAGTCTGTATTTCAGTATCCAGTTTCTTTACATTAATCAAAAGTCATCACATGGTGGTAGAATGGACTGTACAACTTTAGAGGGAGTTTTTACTTTTCAACGTTACATTTTGTTTTTTTAAAAACTTTGTAACATATAGCAAATCTAGCTCAATGTTTGTAAAAAGGGAAACATTTAAATAGAAAGCTCTCCTCCTTTGCAGCACAACGTTCTACTACCCAGTTTTGTTTGTCATATATGTAGCAGGCCACAATGTCCCTGTTAAAATACTACCATGAAATTTCCAGTTTATTGATAAACTTCTGCTGCTGTGATGTTTCTTTTTCCTGCTAGGCTGCTTTTATTTCATGTGTGCTACTATGTGCTACATCTTGGCTCACTCGCTGCTCACACTCTGAGACATGCAGACCCACTTTTAATACCAGTGGTATGAACAGCCCCAAACAATGAGACATTTGAGGGGCAATGCACTTGATTTAAACTTAGCTGGGAAGTAAGTCCCATCAAGCTCAGTTCTTAGCACAACCTTCTCAGAAAGAAGAGTCACAGAGTTCAATAGAGCCAAAGAACACTGTCTGCTCAAATCCATACATGTGTACTCAACAGTATTGGTTTCCTTTAGGTTGCAGCACACCTTATTTATTTATGTGTATTATTTAAAGGCTATAGCAAAACAACAAGAAAGGTATAACAGCATTAAAAACAGTCAGAGCTAAGACAATAAAAGACATGGGAAAGGACACAATTACAACAAAGTAGACACCAGGTGATCCTCTTTTGGGGTATCCCCCAGCCAGGGTGCCACCACTGTAACGTCTCTCCTGCTGCCACTAAAGTCTTACAGGGCCTTCAGAGAACATCTCCAGAGAACATCTCAAGATCCAGTTAAGTATATGTGGGAAGCATTGGTCTGGTCCCCAAACCTGGTCTGGTCCCCAAACCATGAAGGGTCACAAAACAGGAGCTCCACCCCACCCCTAAGAGAGAATTCACAGATGAAGGGAGAGGAGCAGCAGTTTTTGCCCCTTACAGTAGGGTTGCCATATTTCAAGAAGTAAAAATCCAGACACCAACAAAGTTACAAGCTTCAGTTAATCCACCCACCCACCCCGGACGTCACTTCCACCTTTGAAGTCCAAGTAAGGGAAATCCAAAAAGATGACCCAAGTCTCTTATCTCTGATATTTTCACTGCAATGTAGCAAGACACTTCTGCACCACCATATTACACATATTAATATAGCATTTCAAGGCGAGTCACTTAGCCAGCCCCCACCCTTGCTTTATGCTCCCTCTCTATTCTCAAAGTCTCAAAGCAGAAGTGTAACTTGTACACTTGCAAAAGACTCATTTTAGACACCTTCCAATTAATATTTTCTACGTTTCAATTATGACTGCCTTATCAAGTCCACTCGGAAGAGAAGGCACAACAATTATTTATAATAACTTTGCTAGCTATAATTTCCGCTTCTCTCTGAAAGCGCCAATGGATGTTTCTAGACGCTGCATGTTAAACAGAAGTGCTTGCACTTGACCTTGCACTCCATCCACTCTCTCTGCACAGCGGTAGCCCTTTCTTCCCTTGAAAGACAGGTGCAATTTGTAGTCACACAAATTATACAGTCCTTGCTATTAACATTCTTTTATCTAGTAAATTACTTACATTGATTACCCCGAAGAAGAGTCTATGAAATGTTGCTAGTGCATGTCTATGATTTGGCTGTAATATATAATTCTTAAATTAAGACAAGGCTGAAAAGAAATGACATCTTGTGGTAGCAGATGCTAAATTCAGATCTTGGTCACATGCAGTCATTAAACACCCTGTGTTACTCTGCACAAGAATATGTGCGCTTGGCCCTGGTGTCCTGGCTAAATTCCAATTCAGGTAATTACTCTGTCTACCTAATCTCCCCTGTAGTTCCAATTGGATAAGTTATGGTGTTTTCTTTTTGGCCTCATGCTTCAGATTGTTTAGCTGGTCTTGCAAGGTGCTGGTGAGTTGTATGTTTGTGTTCCACGACAGAATCCGCTGCTCTTCATCTGCGCAGTATCAATGGCGTCCTTGAGTTGATTAAAAATGTGCTGTTCCCTTAATAGTGTTAAACGTACTGCCTCTCAACTACAGCCTGAGGTAGCACAAGTTCAAGCTAAGTTGGAACCCTCCTCTGTCCCTCCACCACACATACTCGTCAGCTCACCCCTCAATATCGGCTCCAGTCCCGGAACCAGTTTAGAAAATGCACAAAAAGAACCCCCAAAATTCTGAAAACACACTTTCATTTCTGGCAAATCCAGGCCAACAGCCCTACTCTCCTCATAACTACTATCCCCTAGATTAGAATGGCGTCATCTTCGCCAGAGTTAAACTGGCAGTAAGAGGCAGTTTGTCTTTAACTAGAAATCATTCTTACTCAGTGCTATTTTTCTAGAAAAAGGGGCACCGGAACTCATTGTGAACGCCTCATTCTCTTGGAATGACAATGGTGCCCACCTGAGAGGTGCTGGAACTGAGTTCCAGTAAGTTCCAACTGAAAAACGCCCTGTTCTTAATGTAAGTGTTATAACAGTATGGAAGCATTTGGTGGGGGGGAAGAGACATGGGTGGCAACCAATTTGGGAAGGAATAATCTACCCTCCTTGATTTTGAAAAGCAGCAACACACCTCTGGCTTTAGCGAAAGAGCTGGCTCTGACTGTAGTGCAGTGATTGTAACCAGCACTTTAGGTTTTATAATCCCATGTACTAGTTAAAATGTTATTTATAATGCTTATTCTCAGTGCTATTTTTCTAGGGGGGGAGAGGAGGTGCCGGAACTCACCTTGTTCTCTTAGAATGGCAATGGCGCCCACCTGAGAGCCGTAGGAACTGAGTCCCTGTGAGTTGTGGCTGAAAAAAAGCCCTGCCTATCCTCTTCAGGGGACACGGGTGGCGCTGTGGGTTAAACCTCAGCGCCTAGGACTTGCCAATCGCATGGTCGGCGGTTTGAATCCCGCGGCGGGGTGCGCTTCCGTTGCTCGGTCCCAGTGCCTGCCAACCTAGCAGTTCGAAAGCACCCCCGGGTGCAAGTAGATAAATAGGGACCGCTTTCTAGCGGGAAGGTAAACGGCGTTCCGTGTGCGGCTCTGGCTCGCCAGAGCAGCTTTGTCACGCTAGCCACGTGACCCGGAAGTGTCTGCGGACAGCGCTGGCTCCCGGCCTATAGAGTGAGATGAGCGCACAACCCCAGAGTCTGTCAAGACTGGCCCGTACGGGCAGGGGTACCTTTACCTTTACCTTTATCCTCTTCACAACCTGCCCATGCTCTTAGGTTATCTGCCAATGTCCTCCCTTCCCTGTGTCCCTTTCCAGCCCAAAGTAAGGTGATAGAAATTAAAGGAGGACATTTTGTAGCACCCTGACTATGACTACATGTGGGGATGGCCTCCAGGAGACATCACTGCTTTCTATTCAACACAAACAACCCTTTTTATTCACCTTGGCTTGCACTCAGTGTAGTGCAGAACACCCCGCCATGTACCACTAAATCTGTTCTCCCCAATCCTCTGGAGCAGTTTTGGGCAGGATATGGGATGTGCAGGCGGAGGGTTGAGGGGGACACAAGCCCCATTTGACAAGCATAAATGTTTCCACCGATGGAACAGTGCCCTAATGCTACATTGGATAGAAGTCTTAAAAAGTAATTTGGACATTCTTTATTTTAAATAGTTGCATTTTTAAAAACTTTGTAAACCACACTGGACTCAAGTTTGATAAAGCCTAATAATAATAATAATAATAATAATAATAATAATAATATTTTTTTAAAAAAACCAGACAGGCAGAGCAGTAGATAGTTGTCCAGTGACTTCTGTCTATGGGCAGGAAAAAAGTCCCAAATGAATTAATTGCCCCACTACTTTTCCAGCTCTTGCATTCACCATGAACAAATAATAATTCTATTTTCCAAATTTTAGTTCAAGTTGTCTTACACGTAGGCAGTTCGGGTGCTTTTTTGGGCGTGGGGACTTAAAACCCAACCTGAGAACTTGGCGTTCTGAAGAATATAGTAAGTGAAATCTCAAATCAAGCTAGTTGGACCACAGCAGCCCATTCTGCTGTAGTAAATGTTGTGGCAACGAGTATCAAAAACACCAAAATGAAGCAAATACGTAGGAAGTGAAACCTATTAACCTTTGGGCGTGGATTCAGCTGCAATGTCTGCAGCACAATCTATACTTTCCATCTTGGGTTTATGTAGTCATCAACAGAACTACAATAGGAGCTGAACTGATATCTTTCAGCATCAACGGCTTAGTCTATCGTTTAATAATGGATGCTTTGTGCAGTTCTTAGATGAAAGATCTTGTTTTATCTAGATAATAGGAATGTAAGCCTTTGTCCCTCAGAACTGAAATGTGTGTGTGTTTAAGGGAAAGGGATGTCATCTGAGATCAAAGAAATCTTAATTGTGTAAGTTGAAATTGATTACTCAGTTAGATCTGCATAAGTTGGCCTATAATAAATATTATACCAAAGGAGGGGATTTTTTAATTTTTTATTGGTGTGGTTGCTTTTAGATCATGCAGCAGACACCAGCTTAGAAGAGGGCTTCACCCAGTTTTATGGGGGAAATGGCTGCCTCTTCTAAGATTAAACACATTCTTTAAAAACAACAGCAACAATCTGCCATCCAATTAATTTATAATAATAATAATAATAATAAAATTAAGCAATGAGCTGCTGAGCCAATGTACCTGCAGTCTCTGTTTTTCCTTCTTTGCTTACTTTATTATTTATATCCCTCATTTTCTCTAAGCAGCTCAAGGTGGCATACATGGTTCTTCTCCCCATTTTATCCTCACAATAACTATGTCTGGTAGATTGATTGGCAGGTAATATCCATGGGAAAATGGCATGTCCATGTAAGGTAGGTGGTATCGTCCTAAGCTACAGGACTCCTATTCCGACTCTAGAAGCCACATATTATTACTTTTATTTTTATTTTTTATTATAATAATGAGACTTTTACAAATCATGACAATATCTAGAACGGCGTATTTCCATGCATACATTTGTCCTTCTGCATTCTTTAATTTATTAAGTATGTACTAATAGTAATTCTATTTTAGTGAAGTGTTATGAAAACTTTTCAAGTTACTCTCTTTGCGTAGATCTTTGAAACTCTCTGAGCAATATTTTCTGTTGGATATAATGCATTCTTTATTCAGCATTTGGTGTTTGTGATATATACGGTATATCCTATAGTGAATATTGTAAAAGTTTGCTTTACGATTTGGTAATAATAGTTGCATGAATAAACGCATTAACAAATTTTCATTCCTGTCATAACACAAATGTTTCCACTAGCTATCGTTATTTTTAATACTCAAAGTCTCTGTATGCAGTCTTTGAAATATTTCATGAGACTAGACATAATGTTTACTTATTCCAGATGTTGTCTGTTCCTCATGTATGGGTGGGATACAACATGACATTCTTAGATTATTATCCTATTGTGGCCGTGTCACATGGAATGTTTCTGCTTCACAGTGTACCGGGATATCCATACCCATCACACTTTCTAAATTTAGAAAATGCTAGTTTTTATTGCTATTATCACCAGTTATTAGTGAGCTTTGCTGTTTTCCAAAGCACATTTAGATCACATGACTTTCCTCAAAGAATCCTGGGAACTGTAAAAGGTAAAGGTACCCCTGCCCATACGGGCCAGTCTTGACAGACTCTAGGGTTGTGCGCCCATCTCACTCTATAGGCCGGGGGCCAGCGCTGTCCGCAGACACTTCCGGGTCACGTGGCCAGCGTGACAAGCTGCATCTGGCAAGCCAGCGCAGCACACGGAACGCCGTTTACCTTCCCGCTAGTAAGCGGTCCCTATTTATCTACTTGCACTCGGGGGTGCTTTTGAACTGCTAGGTTGGCAGGCGCTGGGACCGAGCAACGGGAGCGCACCCCGCCGCGGGGATTCGAACCGCCAACCTTTCAATCGGCAAGTCCTAGGCGCTGAGGCTTTAACCCACAGCGCCACCCGCGTCCCCTGGGAACTGTAGTTCCTCATAATTACATCCCCCAGCATCCTTAATACTCTACGGTCTTCCCAGGATTCCTTGGAAAAGTCAGGTGCTTTAAAGGTTTGTTGGAGCTGCTTTAAAATGTCTGGCGCACATATGCTGTACGAATTTTACAGAAAACCAGCTTTCCCTCAAGCGTAAAAGTTCATTCTTCTGAACAATGGGATATACTGGGCATGTATAGTTGTGATCCTGCATTATTTGTACATGTATTTCTCTAGATTGGAATATTTCCATTTGGCAGGACAGAGGGGGATTAATGTGAGAAATGACCCTCAATATACAGTACTTACAGCCTGGTCCAAATCAGGATTTTTTTGAGGGGTGGGGGGAGAAATCTCATAAAACTCAATTGAATTTTCTTCTGCAAATACATGTTTAGGATTAGGTTATAAGGCTGTAATTCTAATAGCACAATCCTATGCATGATCAGAAATAAGTTCCAGGGCCTTTGATGGGGCTTATTACCAGGAAAGGGAGCATGCAATCTTGTGCCCACTTACTTAGGAGTAAATCTCATATAACATAGTTCAGCCTACCTCTGAAGAAATATGCATAGGATTGTGCTACATATTACCTATCTGGAGGTCAGCATCTCTCTTCAGTTGGGCTTACTTCCTTGTAAATATATATTTGCCAGCTGTGGCCCCATCTAAAGAAGGCAGACATGGCTTCCACTGCTTGTTACGTTCAGTTTGGATGCAGCAGTGCCCTCTATGTCGGTTGTGCTTAAGGCAGTTCAAAAACACCAATGAATTCCAAATGCCTCCACCAGGATGCTGGTAGAAGCAGAAGAATTGATTGGATCATATTGCAGCCTGCTTCGTACACCATTTACACGGCTTGGCAATTTATTTCCAGAATCAACTTAAGGTTGCTAGGCTGTCGTCGTTTGCCTTTAATGCCCTAAGCGGTCTGGGCCCCCATTATCAGAAGCAGGTATGAGAAATATGTGGTCCTCGGGATATTGCTGCTGCTATTATATATTTACTTTTTTAAAAAAAGCTATTCTTCAGAAAGCGCGCAGATCCATGTTCATCAAACAAAATCCAGCACATAGAGCTCAAAGCATATATATACTAAAGATTTAGGAACAAATCATTAAAAACTAAAGCCCATATATTGCCAATGAGGAATACACCTCCCATTTGTCAAATAAAAATGTTATCAAATGGCCTCTGAAACCCAACAATGTGGGAAACAGGCATACCACTAAGGGGATATTGTTCAACAGTAAGGGGCCCACCACTGAGAAGGTAGGTCCCTCAGTCTAAACATCCCCTCATGCTGAATTATGGCAGGGACTGTGAGCAAACCCCACCCCACCCCCGCCAAATCTTGAAGAGTGAATTAGCTAGTATTGGAAGGGGATTTTGACCCTGAACCATTTAGAAGAAGAAGAAGAGGAGGAGGAGGAGTTTGGATTTGATATCCCGCTTTATCACTACCCGAAGGAGTCTCAAAGCTGCTAACATTGTCCTTTCCCTTCCTCCCCCACAACAAACACTCTGTGAGGTGAGTGGGGCTGAGAGACTTCAGAGAAGTGTGACTAGCCCAAGGTCACCCAGCAGCTGCATGTGAAGGAGCGGGGAAGCGAACCCGGTTCCCCAGATTATGAGTCTACCGCTCTTAACCACTACACCACACTGGCTCTTTGTAAACCATAATGCTTTAAGTCAAATCCAGTACCACACATGCAGCCAGTGCAGAGCATTTAGGATAGCTGTTCCACGATCCTGTCTTTCTTGTCCCAGTCAATAACATGGCAGCTACATTCTGTACTGGCTGTAGATTCTGGACCATTTTCAAATGCACCCCAAGTAAAGTGCATCACACTAATCCAAAGATGAGGTCTCTACAGCATGGGCCACTGATGGCAGATAGTCCTGGTCCAGGAATGATAATAGTTGGGCTGTAGATGGAATTAGGCATTCCTTGCCACCAGCCACTTACCTGCTCCATTCTAGCCAATTGTAAACAGGATGTCCAGTTTGCCAGACCATCCACAGTACTTCCATCTTATCAGGATTCATCCAGGCTATCACCAGCTATCATGGCCAATGGTCAGGGATGATGGGAATTGTAGTCCAACAACATCTGGTGGGTTCCACAGGTTCTCCATCCCTGAGCCAAAGGATCACCAGCCTACCTGACATTTAAAAGAATCATTTCAGCCTCTGATCTCCCTTTAAATCAGACTCATTTGGTAAGTACCAGTGACAGGGCCTTTTCCACAGTGGAATCTGTATTACAGAATTCTCCTGCTCTCGGGAAGCAAGACAGACCACCTCTCTTTGCACTTCAGCATGCTTTGAAAGAGGAGTTGTTATTTTGGATGGTATTTTCAGTGTAAGCAGTCTTGTGAAAAGACTTTCTAAAAAGTGGAGTATTAATCGATAAAACGCAATTTTGGAAATAGGATAGCATCTGTATGCCAGGCTATTAAAGGGGACAATGTTTTCAAAAAGTAGGTGATCAGCAACGGAATTTCCTCTACCACCCACCATGGCAAGGTCTTTCTTTATGACATTTTCAGCACAGTCTCATTTTGCCTACTGATATTTTAAAGCCTGAAAGGAACAGAAACTAACCTCCATGTATTTTGCTCAAATGACTATGGCAAGAGATAGCTATCGTTCTATAACTGGCATCTGAATTGGAAACTATTGCAGTAGGTACAGTGCTCCTGTCAGTATAAACAGGCATCGTGCCATGGAGGATGTGCAAACATTAAGTTCATCAGGAGTTAAAAAAAACAAAAACTGTCCATATGCCTACCGCTGGGTATCCAAAGTCTGGCTGAGCAGAGAGCGGCAGAATGAGAGGGAAAAAACACAACCCAATAACTTGAAATATCTGTTTCACAGTCATGAACATCTGTCTCCTCTTCAAAAGTAACATAGGGTAATCTGGATATATATTCCCAGAGTGGAATTTGGGTAATTCAGATTAGAAGTAATTCTTGATGTTTTAAGGAGCCTCTTTTATTACAAAAAAAATAATTACACAACCCACCAGCACAGTACACACGAAAGCAGAAGTTGAAGTTTATTTAGCAAGAAACCTCCTGGCAGATGCTACAACAACTGGGGCATCTAAATTGTCTTGAATCAATAACTTCCTACCAGATTGGGGGGGGGGGAGGGAGATGGGGGGGGGGAGAGACCCACCATCCTTTTCCATCTTAAGTCTTCAGTACATTTAGATACACAGACAGTTCCATATTTGCCTTGGAAATCCCAGGTGTATTCCATGTAACTTTAAACATGTTTTTTCCATCCACGCTTTGATTATTTCCTCATATAGCCTTATAAGGAACCTCAGGTAGATTCATATTTGTCTTTGACTTGACCTTCATTTCTTGTAATGGGTATCCCTGCTAACATAGTGACACCCTAGCTGTCCAAGCAATTTAGCAAGGCATCTTTCAGGTAAGAATATACAGGTGCCTGCCACTTACATTTAGCTAATTGGTATGGCAACTGTTGTATGTGCATAAAGACAGCATATTTTCAAATCTGCTTTTTCTTCCAATTTGTAGGAGAAAGCAGTTCAGTTAGAGGAGGGTCTTCCACTCCCAAGTTCTGTATATGCTCCATGTGTGCATTTTTCTAAAAGTGTCTGAAGACATCCAAACTTCCTCCTTTCTTTTAAGCTTTCATTTCAAAGAAGCCTAATCTCTACTTTGGATTCCTTTGCATATGGACATTTCCATAACAGCTGAAAGTGTGCATTTTACTGGGTGTGATACAGACCTTAATGTGAACTGATGCTCATCAGACCTGCTTACTTCAGCACCATAGATATGAATGAGCTAAGATTTCCTTTAAATTCTGTGTTTAATCTAAAAGCTAATGTTGCAGGACTGCGGTTCTAAAACCTGGCCCTCCCAAGGGATCCAGCTGAAAATTGATGAGGATATTTAATGCAATGGATTTGCCATCTCTTGTTGCAACCACAAATCCACAGGCATGCTGCAGACTACCTGAATGAACCTTGCAGACTACTAGTGGTCTGTGGACCACAGTTTGGGAACCCCCGTTATATAACATACCTCGATACTGCAATCATTATCTGAGATGCTCTTATGAGAAACCTGGAGGGTGGCAACATAATAATAGGCCTTTTCTGTGGTGGCTCCCCATTTGTGGAATGCTCTCCCTAGGGAGGCTCGCCTAGTGCCTTCATTGCATATCTTTAGATGCCAGGTGAAAACGTTTATCCATAAGCAGGCCTTAGGCTGACTGAATATTCTATAGCCTTCTAAATGGGATTGGGGGGGGGGGTTGGTTTGCTTTTGTTTTGTTATGTATGTACTCATTTTGTATTTTTATGTTGTGAACCACCCTGTTATTTTCGGATGAAGGGTGGTATACAAATTTAATGAATAATAATAATAATAAAAAGGACATACCAGTGCTGTTGAATCATGTCCTCCTTAATGCTGTAAAATCGTGGATTGAAATCTATTGCGCCATTTTAATTGATTATCTTCCAGGCTTGTTTAAAGTATTCCACCACATGTCTGAATGGGACAAGGTGTATTTTAAGTTCTGTGTTGTACTGAATCTGAGAGCAGCAGTTACAGAGCGTCCTGACACGCCACTGATATTGTGTTGCATTTCTAGTGGCATAATATAAGAAATCAAAATCCATGTATGCTACAATGCACTGATCATATAGTTGTTTAAGAGCAAGCAGGCCCAGGACTGCAGCCGTTGAATGGGAATGCAAAGGGCATGTTGTCAACAGATGGTACAAGCCTTATAAATGTCAAGTAATCTGCATCCATTTTGTTGACAATACGTTTTGGAATCATGACTTGAGATCCCTTGTTTCTCATCATCAAATATGCTGAACAACCATAAATCCATTTAATTAATTCATAAATCCGCAGGACCCATCAAGTTACAGGTTTCCTGAAAGTGTCTGAAGTCTGGTATCTAAAAGTCAGCCTGTGCCCAAAGTCACCTTCTTACGTGTGCTTTGATCTTTTATATTGCAGAAAGACAAATTAATGAAAACATCCATACCTGCAACTGCTGTTTCAGAGATCATCAGATAGTACCTAGCAATGGTTCTATTATTGGGAATTAGAATAAAGTAGAAATATGGATTATTTCAATAGCCATTAAAATAGGATACACTACTTTCTCCCAAGTCCTAAGATGTTAGCAGAGAAAAAGCTGCTGAATTTATTATCTGTTCTGTCTTCTTCATACCATTTTGGAACTCTGCATGATAGTTGTATAAATTGTTTAGTTTTGTGGTGCTGGCGGTCAGCTGCATGGTCACATCGCCAGTGTGGAACCTTAGTTTTTTCAAAATCAGCAGGCATATTTACCTCTCGTGTGCGAGGTCTCTTGGAAAGGACTTCAGTTGGACAGGGAATTGGGCATTTGCATCCTTTCCCCCATCCATTTCTTTCTCGCTCCTTTGGTCTTCTGAAATCCAGCGGGAAAACTCTCAAATGGAGCTAAGTTGCGAGACACATAATATGAAAGCAACCTTAGAGGCTCCACAGCTATTTCTTGAGCTGAACCAACCTCTACCCTTCTGGTTAAATCTAAAGCATACTTGCGTGTAACAATTCTTGGATGTCAAATCTAGTGCTTGTGGAATCTCTTATTTTCCCTACAGGAGCCTAACAATGCTCTGGATGTGTTTGGTTTAAATTACAGTTAGGTTACAGCTAAGTGTCCATTACAGCTAAGTGTCCATTACGGGACGCGGGTGGTGCTGTCGGTAAAAGCCTCAGCGTCTAGGACTTGCCGATCGAAAGGTCGGCAGTTCGAATCCCCGCGGCGGGGTGCGCTCCCGTTGTTCGGTCCCAGCGCCTGCCAACTAGCAGTTTAAAAGCACTCCCGGGTGCAAGTAGATAAATAGGGACCGCTTACTAGCGGGTAGGTAAACGGCGTTTCCGTGTGCGGCTCTGGCTCACCAGAGCAGCTTTGTCACGCTGGCCACGTGACCCGGAAGTGTCTCCGGACAGCGCTGGCCCCCGGCCTCTTGAGTGAGATGGGCGCACAACCCTAGAGTCTGTCAAGACTGGTCCATACGGGCAGGGGTACCTTTACCTTTACCTTTTAAGTGTCCATTAAACTCATAAGAAATTAGAGCCTTCCTGGATCAGGGGCGCCGACTTGCCCCCCACATTGAGGTGCAGTGTCTTATTGACGTCATGTGCAATCATGGTGTGTGTGTGTGTGTGAAAACAAGGCACCCCCCGCAGAGATCCCCATTGCACCCTGGTGGCAGGAGCTGGGGAGTACGGAGGATCAAAATCACATACTTCACAATTATAGCAGTGTTCTATATAAAACTATCCCGGCTTAGAATCATAGAATTGCAAAGTTGGAAAGTACCCTGAGGGTCATCTACTTCAACCCTCTGAAATGCAGGAACTTCGACACATGGTCTCCCATCCAATTTGAAACCTATGTGGACCCTCCTTAGCTTTGCAAATATGCCCACAGTTTTATTCCTGCACCACTAGGAAGAATCTAAAAGAATAACCTTTAGTATTGTGACATTTTAGCATCTTGGCCAGGTAACAAAGGCATCTTTCTGCATATTAGGGTATACCAAAACTTTAGAGTGTACATGTGACATATGGCCACTTGAAAACACAGGAACACGAATCTTAGGCTGGAACTAGACACATCAAATAAGTGTTTCAGTTTAAAGCGTTGTAAATTTAAACAGGGAAAACAGGTAGAGAAAAACAGTGCTCCATGTTGCCATCTGGTGGCACAGTGTTATATCGTACATACAACACATATAAATCGCTTGTTCACCTGTCTAGCTGAGTTCATAGGGTTGGCTGCTGCTGTCTGAGGAGCAGATTTTGCCATGGAATTTTCTGAAGGTCCAATGACATGTTAATCATGCATTTGCCACTGTATCAAGAGATTGGGTGGGGGGGAGGTAATAACTTCTCCATAGGATTTGAACAATGAAGACTCTCAAATTATCACCCCATTGGACCTGAAAATGCTTAGAGGATTTCTGACCAAAGTAATTTCCAAAGAGAAATTCAAAACTCTATGATACTGTATGTTCTTTGTCAGTAAGTTACATTCATCTCCACTTAGCAGTTATTTAATGTGAGTCAGCAACCAGAATCTTCTGTCCAGCTGCTAAAGATTAGATTAACAATCAGCATATTAGTTTTCTCAGATCTTTCCTTAAGTGTCTCTTGCCATCTTTTACACCAAAATAATAAGTGTAGCCAATCTATCAATAACAGGCATAGGCAAACTTGGCCCTCTAGATGTTTTGGGACTACAACTCCCATCATCCCTGACCACCGGTCCTGTTCGCTAGGGATGATGGGAGTTGTAGTCCCAAAACTTCTGGAGGGCCAAGTTTGCCTATGCCTGATCAACAACTTGGGAGCAGGGAGCCAATGTGTGCTGTATTACGTGCAGTGTTTAACGATGCACCTGAGTTACCTTTGGACCAGGCCATATGCCAGCCTCAGGGCCTTTTTTGGGTGGCTCTTGCTAAGTACTGAAGCTGCAGGGAACCGGAAGTGACAACCTGAAAGCCTTGCCCTGGTTTGCTCACAACCACAGCAGACTGCCTGTTCCAGCCGTGGCTGAAAATCCTGGGGTGGGATGAGGAGAGACAAAAAGTGGAGGGCGAACAAAAAGGAAAGGAAAGGAGCAATATGCAGTTTCTCCAGCCAAGCCAACCTTGTAGGAGGCGGAGTGGCCATTTGGAGAGAATCCCTAACTTGGGCTAGAGAGGGCGACTGTAGGTGTGTGTGTGTGAGATAGAATGAATGAATGAATGTGTGTGTGTGTGTTTCTGGAAGCGGCAAAGGAGAAGAGAAGGGGTGAACTGGCAAAAAACAACAACGCAGTGTGTTTTTCTCCCTCTCCCTTCTCTTTTCTGCCCGGAGTCCTGTCTGCATCCAGTGACTCCCCTCACATTTGGTGGCCTTTTTATTTATTTATTTTAAAAAGAACAGCTCTTTTTAATAAAGAAATATATTAAATCAATTATCTGTGTAATTATATGTATATTTAACTAAATATATTAATCTCGTATCTTAAATAATATTAACTGTATTGCAAACACTTTAATTTACGGTATGCAGACTTAATTCAGTGTGTGGCTCCTGGGTTCTGTGTCAAAGTGCTCTTGTGGCCCACTTGGTCTGAGAGGTTAGACCACCCTGCTTTAGAACAGACTACTCTTAATAGGATGGGGTAAAATATTCAGGGTTCTTTTAATTACAAATCCTAAAAACAAAATGCAAATGAAGTATTGGGCACAGGGTAATTTCACTTCCTTACCTGCCATTTTGGAATAGGTATTTTAGGTCTTTATTTCTGCTGAAAAGTCTAAACGTACGTTTCAAATTGGCAATTTTAAATTAAAACAATAAACAAAACACGATTTGTAAAAATCCTAATCCATTTGAAATCCATTATTTGCAATGAAATACAATATTTGAAATGAAATTTCAATTACTTAAATTTCATTAGGATTGCAACCTTGGCCTTGCACTGTTCTTTGAGGGAAAAGGCTTCATAAGACAATGCTATTTCATTGTTAGTGTTGGTTGTTTTTTTTAATGTTTTAATCTGTTTAACCTGACAAATTATGGTGATCTTGGTCCTCTGCTTCACCAGTGCAGTGCAAGTACAGCAGCTTTGAAAGCAGGTATCTTTTCACTTCATTATTATTTTATTTAATAAGTACAGAATTAGAAAACTGATTCTGAACGTCTGTTTATTATACCGCATGTTTTCCTACCGAGAAACTGAAGCATTGCTTGTGGGTAAAATACTAATAATATGCCCTATATTTCTACAGGAACAATTTCCTGCTATGAGGCTGGGAGTTTCAGAAAGCATATCTGCTTTTCCCAACATTTGAAACAGAAGTCGGGACTAAATAAAATTGATTTGGTTTGAAAACACAATTGCTCCTTTATTTTTTATTTTTAAAAAAGAACAAACTCTGTCCATAACCAGTTTTCTCCTGAATCTGGACAAAACTTCTGAAATATTAAGCACTCCATAAACATAATTTTTTACTATTCATAGTTTATTTCTGTTTCATACATTTTCTTTTTAGTGGTATTTTTTGTTGTAGGTATTTTGAAAGAATGTCTTGCTTAAATAAATTTAAAAAGGGAGCCCCTTTCTAAGTGGCAATTTCTGCATTAATGCATCCACTGTCTTTCTCAAAGGTCTTGCAGCTATTTGGTGTGGTATAAAGCTGGTATGAGCATCGAACAGCCATCAGAGCCAGGAAACGCTTGCTAAGGGGGAGCTCACCTATGTTAAATTAAGCATTATAAAGCACATTGCACTTCGTAAGTGAAATGCTTAATATTAATAATAATTAGAAAATGCATTTGGTTTTTTCTATGTCCTGATGAATTTATTAAGGAAGATGGAAAACCTTACATCTGCATGACCTTGGCAGAGACACAGAAGCAGGTTATTCAGAAGGGGTTCAGGAACCAGCAGCAAAATAAAATGGCATCCTTATTTATACTTGTAAAAAAGCAAAGGGTTGCGACCTGTTTTAATTACAGGAACTGGTGAACAGAACAACATCGCTGTCACTGAAGATGCTGTTCTGCAACAACCAAGAAAGGGGGGTGGGATTAATATACTTGTGTTAATTTTGCTATACTATTTAGTGGAACATAGATAACAAAGTGGAAAGAGAAGACATTAACAGTATAATTTAGGGGATTAGAGAGAAATATTCATATTGGAAATTTATAAGTGAACCATTTTAATGATCCGCTCCTGTTTCTCTAACCTATTTGTAAGTGTTTAGTGAGTTTCAGGCTGCCTTTCATATATTTGTGGAATTCCAACATGACTTTCCACCCATACTGATCTATGGCAGGCAAAAACTAAATTTTTTTTGGAGGATTTCTGCCCCCCGCCCTCCAACAAGCCAGAGGCACCTGCAGTCCTTGTCATGTTTTCGTCTCCAATGGTCTATAACACACTCTGGTTAAGTTTTCATTTCTACTTTTCAGCAGCTTCTGAGGAGTGATATGTAGCTAATGTCATCAAAGCTTGCACTTTAACATTGCAACTGTAAAGCCAACCCCGGGCGTTTCTGTATCAAAAGCACAGTGGCAAAATTGTCATAAAACTCTGAAATAAAAGACCTTGGCATCCTGTTACAATTTGTAGAGACAAAAAAGACCTTTCCTCAGACTTCTTGCGAACGGTTTAAGTCCAAGTTCAAAAAGGTAGGCTGCGATGGTTAAAACTGCTCTATTGCTGCAAGAACATTTACTGCGAGAGCTACGATTCACTTATCTCACTGCTACACATTAGCAGCCAATAGCACTATTTCAATCTCGCAAGGTACATATGCACAAATGGCTCGCTCTATAGGAAATTCTCTGCTGATAATAAAGCGAGGGGCACGGCATGTCTTCCAGTTATTCACTGGGATCCACAAACTCATGTATTCATGATCTGTGCAACCCCCTTTAGGCTTTTCCTGCAATTTTAACTTCAGCAGCAACTTTGTTTCAGCATGAATGAAAACAGAAATAAAAAGGGGGGGAGGGGAGGGGAGACCTGGATGTGCATTACCTATAGTGTGTGCATCGTTGCATCTCGTTTCACAGTCATTGAGAATAAATATGCAGTGTAGTTTGTGTAAATCACATTTAAATTTGTGTAAATTGAAAAAGGCACAATTGCACCCAAGGGAGACAAGCAGAAGAGGACTGCGTCAGGGCACCGTTGTTTTGATCCAGCTTTTATTCCACTGCTGATGTAGTATTTATCTGTAGAACTCTGTGATTTCATTTCATTTTTAACTGCAAAAAGTGGTTTCCCAATGCTAGTTCTTTGGACTCTGTTCAAATTGTGTGAATCCAAGATTCCAGCCATATTTATATTTCATACCTGACAGTTAAAAAGCCATGAAACATCCATCTCCCACATCTCACTCTGCTATTAGAATAATCATGGAACACAATTCGGAAATAATATGACATCCTGCATTTTATTCAATTCCATATGACAAAAATAGGAACCTAGACTAAGACATCCATTTCAATCAGTAGATGTGTCAAGCCAACAAGATTTAATAATAAAAAATATTGGATCTAGGTAACAATTCCCAGGTGGTTCAGGGAGGCTCCTAGCCCTACATGGTATCGCAGTATAAAAATAGTGTCTCTCTTCACCATGCAGAGAGGAATGACCTAACCCTGAATACAAAATGGGGTCAGTCTTACTGTACTTTCATCAGCCATCTTATTTACAACACTTTACATCTCTTTTTAAGTTATGCACATCCTTTAGGGAGAAGAGATAACACTACATGGTACCAAATACTAAACAAAAACAAAAAAAAAATATTTCACACCAGAAATGGACACAGATAAATAAAAACATTCATTTGCTGAAAAACAGCAACATTAAGCCACCTCAGTTTTCTTTGTTTCCCAATTTTGAAACACCCCAAACACGAATGGTGGTCACCGATGGTTGGTGTTATAATATAAGGATGTTTATTTTCTATATATATTCTATATATATATCTATATGTATATATATACACACATACATACCTACATATATATTTGATATATGCATGTATATATGCACATATATATTCTGTGTATCACTGCTGTAGAAAACAGAGCTGTAATAGTTCATTGTTCATTTCAAAACAGAAACAAACTGCTAATAAGTCTTTTAAACTTTTCATTCAATGACACGATGGCAGAAACAGTCTATCCTCTTACAGTAATGTTTTTTTTTGTCGTTGCACAAGAAAGCGATTGTCCTATTTTATTTTTTTCCATCTCAACTGAGAAGACCTCACTGTCTGATTCTTTCTTCAGGGGCATAAAACGTCTTGTGCTGTTTCCCAGCTACCCATAATGTCCCTTGAACAATTTTGTTGGACGGAAGTTCATAGTGTCAGACTCCACCATGCTTGTAATGCACAAAAATGAGGTAGTACACAAAACATTTACTGTTCAAGTTTTGATTTACGCCCCCAGCCTCGCCAACACCCTAGCGTAAGAGTGGAAACATTCCCTTTTGTCACAATTTTAAACAATGCTTTTAAAACAACTGAAAATTATATTTGAATATTCAGAATACATTGTGCTTTGTAGTAAATATCGGAATTATTATTATTATTATTATTATTATTTTAAAAAAGAGATCAGTAAGAGTTGGGAATTTACGTTCAAGTTACGACTGATACTTAATATTTTTGTTTTCTGTTTTGCTTTTACATACCAGTGCTATTAAGCAGTCAGCATCCTGCTTTGTGGGTGGGAGTGAAAGAGACAGAACAGATTACAGCAAAATTAAGCCTACACAATGTTTTCTTTAGCCTCTCCTAGGCTTGCTCTGATATCACAGCCCTAAGATTAACATATCAAAGGTCTGTTGGAGGGTGGGCTTATAGAAAAGTTAAATGAATCATTTCGGTTTAAGAAATGGCAGGCCCCATTCTACCCAAGAATCTTGTCAGTTCTTAGTGGCTTTCCTGTTTAAAGGAGCACAGATCTCTCCTACTGTTTGACCTTTAAAGACAAACACAACAAAATATCCCCCCCCCCATTTTTCCTCAAGCCAAAGTACTATTTATAAAATAGTTTACATCTTTGTTCAGATTCAAATTATAGACAAACCTCCCTAAATATAAAATACTAAAAGTGCAATAGTATAAATTAAGAGTTTGCAACACATTATACAAACACTGCCTTTTTATTGTACTGCCTTTGATAACATGAAATGTTTTATTCACAACTGCTTATAATGTTGTGAATAATATATGGTGATAAGGTTTGTCTGTAACTTGTTTTCCAACCATGAACTGAAGTCCACACTACATTTTTTTTCATTTAATAGAACAACTGTCCACATAGCAGCTACAAATATTTAAATTAAAATGGTTTGTTACTGACAGGTACTTGCACATGAAAAGCATGCTATCTTTCCCAATAAAACTTCACAATTTTGCCTGCATTGAAATAAACCACTTATTTATAGGGAAACAAAACTTGCTTAAAAAAAGAAAGAAAATCACATAGCCAGGTGTATTTTGCAGTACAAAAGCTTCATTTAAGGATGGGGCTAGTATATTGTCTGTTACCCGCATTATCTTTACATTATAAATACTACAGACAAGAATACTGTAATCATACACAGCATTAGGGTACTAAATCACTTATTGAGTGTTAGAGGATTTCTAAAAACATAGTTCAAGTTTCTAGCTAAGTGGAACAAAACCAGCAAAGGAAGAGCTGGACTGAAAATGCCATTGAGAAGCCCCCCTTTTTCTCAATTGGTGTCATTTTGTTTTGTTAAAGAACAAAAATTGAAACAATTTAGCTTCCTTCAGTCCCTAATGCAGTTTATCCAATGATTTACCGTTTTACTTAAATTTAAAGAGTTCTGCAGTTCTCGCTAACAGTCAGCTCACTGTTCAAAGCAGTGCCATGCAAATCTTGCAAGACAACTTTTCAGCGGACACGAAGTTATGTATTTCTGCTATGGTGGGGGGAAAATCTTAAAGGGAACCTAGGCAATTAGGTCACGAAACTAATGCTTAACTCCCAAAACTGTACATGAAAGAACAAATGTTGTGTTGAATAGTGGTCCAACAGTTACTTGTTACTTGAATGCTTTTAATTTATGCCAATCTCTTTATTATCCTCAATAAACCTTGTGAATGGACGGTTGGCTCCAGTTTCAGAACTCGCTTTGTCCAAGCCAATGATGGGAGGGCTACTGCCAGTGCGAGCTTTGTCCATGCCACTGGTAATGTTACTTAAAGACGGAATGGCACTTCCGCCTAAACTTACTGGGAGCTGGGGAATGCCTCCATTCTGTATGACAGAAATTTCATTGTTCTTCATTGCAAGTCCATTAGTAATAGCTGCAGCGTACTGATTCCAAAAATTTGGGTCAACATTCATGGCCCGAGCTGCCAAATCCTTTTGGAACATTTCAGAAAACTTCAGAGCATCACCACCTAACAAAGCCATGGGGTTTTCCACAGACAGTCGACGGCCACGCCGTGCGGGAGCGTTATTCCACATATGAGTTCCCATGTGAACCTTTAGAGAAAGAACAAAACAAACAAAAGATTGGCAAAATAAGCAAAATTCAAAATGAGCCACACGGCCCATGAAGAGGCTAGTTTTAAAAGCCAATTTTAGTTTTCACGTACAATCATTTCAACAACGCTGCTCTTATAAATCATCCACATTTATAACAAAAGGAAGTGCAAAAGTAATGTGCATTTTAACATGCTAAACAAAGGTTAAAAAGAAGCTGGGAAATACTTTATACGAAAGAACAACACGAGAAAGGGTTACTAGGTCCACATGCTATTTGAAAGACTAAAATCTTTTTATCACCTCAAACTTCTAAACAGGGCCGTCTTAAGCATATCTGGCGCCGTGGTGCAAAGATCCCTCCAGCACCCCCCCCCCCCGTTCCCAAGAGTTGTTGACCTTTTCCTAAGCCTCTGCGGGGATCGAACCCCTCCCATGGAGTCTTGGGAAGCAAGCTGCACGCCCGCCAGCCATATGGTTGAAGGGGCACGGCTGGCAGGTGTGTAGGGAAACAGGAGGCCGCCGGCAAAGCCGCGCAGCTCCCCCACCCGCTGGGGTGCCCCTGAGAGGCCAGCGCCCTAGCGCAACACACCAATAAGCCCAATAAGAAAGACGGCTCTGCTTCTAAAGCCCTGAACTTCAGCGCTGATATTTGGCCTCGCAGAACAGCTTTTGATTCAGCAGAGGTGTCTGCTCCCATCAGAGAATGGAGGGCCTTTTTTGCTGATCCCCGTTTCCCATGAAACTCCACCTGCCACGCTGTTCTGGAGGGTGACCCAACCCTCTGGAATAGATTTTGGGGGGTTGCAGTGGGAAAAGGGAATCAGCAAAAACACACTTCCTCCTTTGGTAAATAGATGCTTCTGTGCGTTCAATAACTATTCCATAAATTGAAATGGAGCACTGGATTTCATCCCTCCTTTCTCAAACTTGTATTTTAAATTAACATATTTGGATTCATGCAAGTTCCATAGTTTACTGCAATGCAAATATGCACAGGTTGTCAGATTTAGCCAACCAACCACTAAGGCCCACAGAAAGGTTTATTTTAAAAATGAAAAATATAAAACAAACAAGTCTCCATTTTGATCGAGTCTCCAAGAGCCATGTACAAGCCTATACATGTCTACTCAGAAGTAAGACCCATTCAGTTCAAATGAGCTTACTCCCAAGAAAGTGGGTATTACAATTGTTCCATCAGCACAAGCATTTCAGCTTGGCAGATGGAATGATTTCCCCTCTCTTCCTGTGCATTGTCCTGGGGTTCCTCCCTCCCCCCAGGTTGATTTCAGTCCAATTGCGCTGTCTCCCATTACTGCAACTGTTTAGTTGAATCTCTCCCTCAATTATCCCCTGCCCCGCCCACTTATGCTTAATGACCTGGATGCAAACATCCCACTATATGAGGAGAAAGATTGCTGATTCACCTCAATATGAAGCCTTTCATGCCCGCTGAAAAGTAGTTTTAGAAGGCTGGAGACCCTCCCAAGTGGCATTTTGGGGAAATTGGAGGCTGTTGACAAGATGGTACTTGTTGAATAAGTCAAAATATGTTTAGTCATATACAGTGGTACCTTGGTTTAAGAACAGTCCAGTTTAAGAACGATTCGGTTTACAAACTCCACAACACCGGAAATAGTGTCCCGGTTTCAGAACTTTACCTCGGTCTAAGAACGGAAGCCGAAGAGTGGAAGGGCACTGGCGGCGGGAGGCCTCATTAGGGAAAGTGTGCCTCGGTTTAAGAACTGTTTTGGTTTAAGAACGGACTTCCGGAACGGATTAAGTTTGTAAACCGAGGTAACACTGTAATGGGATATTTGGATCCAAACCTTGTTTCTTAAATGGCCCCAAACCATCTAATATTAGTTGGGACTGAGTACCATAGAAACTAGTACCATAGTACCATAGAAAGTAATGTTGCAACTAGTACCATAGAAACTAATGTTGGTCAAAACTAACTTAAGTCATTTGGCTTAATGTAGAGCTTATTCACAATTAATTTTAACTGGATTGGGTCTACTGTCAGTTAAAATGTCTCTCCTTCACTCGTCCCACTAAGCCAGGCATAGGCAAACTCCAGCCCTCCAGATGTTTAGAACTACAATTCCCATCATCCCTGACTACTGGTTGATGATGCTAGCTAGGGATGATGGGAATTGTAGTCCCAAACATCTGGAGGGCTGGAGTTTGCCTATGCCTGCACTAAGCCATGATTTAGCACTGCATGCATGAGCCAGAATGAACTTGACCAAAGCCCCAGCCTTCCCTGCTCTCATCTCCTTGTCTTATGCACCTAGAAAAGGACATCACCATTACTTTCCTTTAATCTGGACTTGTTGCCCATGAGTCAGAAATTGTGGTTGATCAAAAATTCTGCTAAGTTTCTAAACAAGTCAACTTCAAGCTATAGATGATGAAGCTAGCTTGTTTAACCGAAGTTTGTGAGCAACCATGATCCCTGAGTCTCGCACAGCAAGGAGGCCAACAAGACATAAGAAACTTGAGAGCAAATGCTGGTGAACTAGGCTGTGCAGAAGGAGGAGAGTGAAGAGTGTGCAAGTCCAAGGCTTTTTTCAGGCTCCTTTCTATCTCATGCAAATCCTGCAACTGCATGTCACCTTCTTATGTTTACCTGAACTACGTAGGGATAAAAGATGGTGCCACAGGTCTACTTTTAAAACGTTGCTTTTGTGACATATCAATAACCTGCCACATCCTTGAGCATTGTAAGCAAGTTAGAAATCACAATTTGCAACAGGGGCTTCCCGCAGAGTATTTGGTAACCCCAACTGACAGACTCTTAATATGTTAAATTGGCATGATCGGCAGGAAGATTCAAATATAATCTGATATGGCTAGATTTTTTTTAAAAAAGATTACTGTCATAAATCTCATGGGTAGTCAGGTTTAACTCAAAGTTTTATTCAAAGCGGACCCATTGAAATTAATGAACATGACTAAGGGAGCAATCCTATGGATAAGAAGCCAGCATAAAGCAAACCAGTGTCAATTTAGACCAGATCCAAACCCTGTCCAGCAGCAGGACTGCTGCTCCTGCTCTAAGCCTGGAAGAGGGAAAGCAAGTATTTAAAATAGTGTTCTATCCTGAGTTGCCAGGTCATGTGACTGAGCTGAACGGGCTTAAGATCCAGCCTAAGCCCCCCTCCCTGCTTCCTGGGTCTCACCTCCAACGTACCCCTTTTGGGGGACTAATAAACTGGCCTCAGCTCAACCACCTTTGGCTCAGCTGGAACAAGCAAATTACACCGATGAATCTTAAACTGAGCCAGGGTTGGGGACTTAAAACCAGCTGAGCTGGAGATCCACTGCATCCTAAGGAGCTCATCCCAGCAGATCTTGCCATAGTGTTACCCCCGAAATTAAGTACATTAATTTCAGTGGGTCTATGCTGAGTAAAATTCAGCTGAATACAACTCATGCTTCTGCAGCACACAAGTGTGCTGGGAATCTATAACCTCAGATTTTCAAGAAAAACAGGATCAACATAATATTTGTTTATAGTTGCGGAGTTAACGTCATGGAGCTGGAGTTTGTTTGTTTTTTAATCATTTTTAAAATACCAAAGTATTCTACCACAATCTAAGAATTCAGGAGCCATCAATAAAGGGGAAAATGCATGTCTGAAACACACTTTTAAAAAAATATGGAATAATTTGTATGCACCCACAAAATTTTAGTTCTTACATTGGGTTCAAAATATATAATGTAAGGATGTCACAATATAACCATACTATCCTCATCCCTTGATTTGGGTAAGAAAACACACCCACCCACAGAATGAGAACACATGAGGTTTGGCACATTGTTAAACTCTCACATTCTTACAATTTAAGCTCTGACATTAAAGATTCCCTTCTTACCTTAAGATTCCCTTTTGTGGTAAAAGCTCTACCACAGATTGTGCAACCAAATGGCTTTTCACCAGTATGGGTGCGCTCGTGTATCTGCAGTGCACTTGCTGAGGAGAAGGTCTTCCCACATGACTGACAGTTGTGCTGTTTGGGAGTCCGGCGTGGCGGTGGTGCCAGCATAGGAGTGATGCCTGGGCTCATCACTGACTGTGGTGCAGCAGGAACCTGGATTCCAGCTGGAAGCGACGGGACCTCGCCCAATGAGATCGGCTTGCTGTGACCGTTCACTTCCATTTTGATCAGAGTAGGCGCAGTGCTGGTGACCAGGCTAGGAGTGCTTTGGCTGGGACCTAGAGTAAAGTTGGGTTCAAATAACTGAGAAGGCAGCTCTTTTAATTTGTGTGTCAGTAAGTGCTGTTTTAAATTACCCATAGTGGAACACCCACGATTGCAGACTGTACATACAAATGGACGCTCTTTAGTATGGCTGCGGTAGTGAATTTCCAATGCACTCTTACAAGCAAAAGGCTTGCCACAGATATTACAAACAGTACTTTTAAACTTACCACGTTCTCTGTTCAGGAACAGCAGGCTAAAAGGAGCTTCTTCTTTGATGAGTGGCCTTCCCGGGTTGGTGGCTGTCAAATCCAGTGCACCTCCATTTTCAACAGTAGGTTGTGGCGGACTGTCAGGTTTTTCTGTCTTTAATTGTATTTCGTGGTGTTCTTCCTGGTTGCTAAAACCTGGGGATTTTGATCTGAAACTTTCACTGATGCTGTTTTCAGGAGACAGCGCCTGCATGGATGAAGAAGATTCAGACATTGCAGGGCTCCCTGCACTCTGGCTCTCCAAATCTCCAACAGCAGACGAGGAATCGTTGCTTAAATGGTCACTTTCCCCTGACCCATTTTCTAATGATTTCAGATTGGTCAACTGTTGACAGTTCATGACAGAATCAATCATTTTCATTTGATTTTCCAGAGCAGTAATGCTAGAAATCACAGATGGGGGGGAAGGTGGGCATGAAGTGGAGTAAGGTAGGAGTGGTTTGGAGGAGTCACTTGTGTTGTCTTTTAACTCTGGGTCCTCTTCCATGGAATTTTCGTCAATGTCATCATCGTAGTTGCTCAGCGTTTCTGCGTTCTTTTCATCAAAGGAAAGCTCCGAGTCCATAGCATCTTGGAAGCCCTCTGGTAATGGCGTGTTTGGAATTTGCCCACCCATGTGCATACGAATATGCTGCTGAAGAACAACAGCATTTGTAAATTTCTTCTGACAAATGGGACACGAATGCTGTACTCTAAGTGGTGGCTTCGCTCGATGAACTCCAAAATGTGTTTTTAGATTGCCTTTTGTAGTGAATGCACGTCCACAAATTTTGCATTTAAATGGTCTTTCTCCTGTATGGGTTCTGTAATGCATCTTGAGAGCACTCTGACAACTGAGCACACGGTGACAAATGACACATTGATTTGGATCTGTCATCTTCTTATCGATGTTCTCTACGAGCTGCTGCAGTTTTGAGGTTTCTGATGTTTGCATAGAGTCTAGTAGACCACCAAATGGAAACTTAGCCTTGAATTGATCAGACAATGCTGGAAGCACAGGGTTCGGGATGCTTGTGGAGATGCCGTCCGTAACAGCGTTAGGAACTGGAGATGGGGGTACTGCAGAAACCTGCCCACTTAGAGAATTTTCTCCTAGCCTTGCGTTTGTCACAGGAATGTTGACAGGTTCCATTTTAGTCATAGCTGAACCACTATGGATTGGTTGTGGGGATTCTGCAGACAAAGGAATGCCTGACTCAGAGTTGTTTAGGCTTGGGGATAAGGAAGTGCATTCGCTTGGCGCAGGAGATGGCCTTTGGGGTGACCTACTCATAGGAGTAATACTTGGGGAATCTCCATAGCTGCTCACCCCCGGTATTGTTGGAGGAAGCTGCAACCCAATTGAAGCTGGAACGGTTGGTAACACAGGCTTGCTATCCAACCATGTAGTAACTGGCTTTTCGGGTGGCAACGACATTCCGTACGGAATCCCAGAACAAGTGGGAACGTTGTCGAGGTATTCTGGGACCGGATATGGATTCATCTGAATGTGTGGATACTTCTCCTTATGCCTTTGAAAATGGACTTTCAAATTGCCTTTCGTAGAAAACCGATTCCCACATATGTTACACTTAAAGGGTCTTTCTCCGGTGTGCGAGCGCAAGTGTATCTGCAGAGCACTGTCACTCCCAAAGACCTTGGCACAAAACCTACACTTATGTTTAAAAAAGGGATCCTCGGAACTTGTCTTGGGTTCAAACACAGATACATTTGGTGGCTTCCCTTTGCGGTGCTTCATAAGAGCAGACAGAGGATCCAATGCATTAGCAGTCGCAGCGATGCTAACCAGTGGGTTGGGGAAAATTACACTACTGGATG